>NW_010924027.1:0-963 GCF_000633955.1 Camelina sativa | reverse complement strand
AAGGGGTCCACTTAAGCCTTAACTTTGTGGTAAGTCTTACCTGTATCTCAGTACACAATGTGATCATGGCTACTAGTACTAGGTCTTTTAAATCTAACTTTTTCTTTTCTTTTTTCCTTTGTGCAGATGGGACTGATGAAAAAGCACCCTTCGATTGTCCCCTTCATGGTATACATCGCCAACGAGGAGAAACACTTGGAACGGTTTGCAGTCCGAGCCAAGTACATGACCTTGGACCCAGAGAAGAATAAGTATGTAAAATATATACGTAACATCAGAACAATACAGGATTATCTATGTAAACGAGCTGACAAACATCTCGTTCCTAAGATAAACAACACAAATGTTGACAAGAGTGTGGCTACAATTCACGCGACGGTCTTTGGTTGCCTGCGTAGACGTGAAACAGGAGACAAGCTCTACGATATAACCACAAACACCGTTTCTGTTATCGACGACGAGCACAGAAACCAATGTGCAGCCAATTCATTAAGTTCAAAGGGAATGTTTCAGGTGATCCAAAGACAAGGCTCCTCTAGGCGTTTTATGGCTCTTTGCAATACTGATGGTACTGTAGCAAAAACTTGGCCTGTTGGTTCTCTTGATAAGATCAGGAAGCCCGTCGTCGATACTGAGACAGAGGGTAGATCAGAGCATCAGCTACATAAAGTTGAACCAGTGAATCTTCAGTTTGGTCACTTTGGGATCAGCGCATGGCCCAGTGATGGCGCAACTAGCCATGCCGGGAGTGTGGATGAGTCAAGAGCAGATTTAATTGAAACCGGCAGCAGGCATTACTCTTCTTGCTGCAGTTCGCCACGGATATCTGATGGGCCTTCGAAAGAGGTATATCCTACACTAATCAATGTGTAAAGACGTAATTGTTTTGCATTTTGTGAAGGTTGTTTACCATGTCCTCCATGCAGCTGAAGGAGGACCAGTCTGTAAATGGGAGCGATGAAG
>NW_010924026.1:0-963 GCF_000633955.1 Camelina sativa | reverse complement strand
TATTCAAGAAGAGGAGAAAGAAAGTAGAGTACCTTAATTTTGTCACTAAAGTCGAGAATCCTCTGCAAATTTTGAAGCGTTTCTCCATTGGCAGGAGAAACTACTGAATGTCATAGCATATCAGAGTCAAAGACGCAAGGTATATACAAATACAAAGCACCATCGTTGCTAATTTCTTGATATTGATCTTGAATAAACCATATATGATCAGCGAAACCATCAAAGAAAAGGAATCAAACAAAAATCACAATCAATCATGAATCCGTAAGCACAAATCACAATTACGACTACAGAAACAGAACATAATACCTCCTTCCATGGCGGATCTGCGCTAAAGAACCCAAAGAACGAGAGAACCCAAAATTCTGAATCAAAGAGAGAGCGAGAGAGAAAGAGAGAAGGATAGTGTGTATNAACCCAAAATTCTGAATCAAAGAGAGAGCGAGAGAGAAAGAGAGAAGGAGAGTGTATATGTAAATTGGGGAGAATTTGAATTTAGATGAATAAGAGCCGTTGGATCTAAATAAGGTTTGTAACGGCTATATTATATTACCCAAAGAGGAACGTGAGAGAGAGCATGGACCCGGATCTGGATCCAGATTAATTTCGGGTTATGGATCCTAAGCCTTTTGTAATCGTGATTATATTAAAACCCTCGGCAATGGTATCACATCCGAATGTTTGCTCCTATGGTTTTCGCTTACTCTGTTGCAGGGGACGTGATCAAGCCGAACACAAGAGCGCTCTCCTTCGCAGGTGTGGGTGCGATCGTGGTACTGATCATTTGGGATTGGATGGTTCGGGTTTGGGAATGGACGCCGAGAGACCCAAGGTGCATGGACCCAAGAGTGTTGGGAAGGTTTCACTACGTTGGAACAAGCTAAAGGTGTTGCGCCTAATAGACTCGTGATTAGATGATCTTGATTTATGTATAAATCTCTACATGTATGAAGTTTTACAACA
>NW_010924025.1:0-964 GCF_000633955.1 Camelina sativa | reverse complement strand
GGTTGTAATGAAGATTTTGGAGAAGCATAGACTATTTGCAAATAAGAAGAAGTGTTCTTTTGGTCAGAAGCAAATAGACTACTTAGGTCACATTATATCCAAAGATGGTGTTTCGACTGACCCTGTCAAGACTCAAGCAATGGCTCGATGGATCACCCCTACAACTGTTAAAGAATTGAGAGGCTTTCTTGGTCTTACAGGATACTACAGAAGATTCATAAGAGGATATGGTGTAATAGCAAGACCACTCACGGATTTGCTTAAGAAGGACAATTTTGAATGGAGTGGTGAAGCTCAAACAGCTTTTGACACATTAAAACAGGCCATGTCAACAGCACCGGTGCTATCTCTACCCAATTTTGATGAAGTGTTCATTGTTGAAGCTGATGCTTCAGGATTCGGCTTAGGTGCAGTGTTAATGCAGAACAAGCGTCCGATTGCTTACTTTAGCCACGGTCTAAGTGCCAAAGAACAGTTGAAACCAGTTTATGAAAGGGAGTTGATGGCTATAGTCTTATCGATTCAGAAATGGAAGCATTATCTGTTTGGAAGACATTTTGTGGTACACACAGATCAAAAAAGCTTGAAATTTCTGTTGGAGCAACGAGAAATCACAATGGATTATCAGAAATGGCTTATTAAGTTGCTGAACTATGACTTTGAGATTTTGTATAAACCGGGAGTGGAGAATAAAGCAGCAGACGGGTTATCGAGAATGACTCAAGGTCACGGTTCATTGTTTGCTCATCTGTTAATGGCTCTCACAATACCAACAGCTTTACAACTTCAGGATATATACGAAGAGATTGATAAGGATGAGTATATTCAGAAAGAAATAAGAAGTTTCTTATCGGATCAGAGTGTTTTGAAGAAATATACAGTGAGGGATGGGCGTTTGTGGTTCAAAAACAGGCTAGTAATACCCAAGAACTCGAACTCTATTCCATTGATACTAGAGGAATGT
>NW_010924024.1:0-964 GCF_000633955.1 Camelina sativa | reverse complement strand
GTGTGACAATCAACCATGTGAAATCTTGTCTTTCTATATATATCCTTGATTTGTTATATATCTTGCGATAAGCTTATGCCAACTGACTTTCAAAATAAATGGAATATTCTCGATTTGCTAGGTGGTTGGATCTCGTATTCATTTAAAAAACAAATAATATATGCAACACAAACTTATTTAATTGCTTTTCTTCTACTATATCCGAATTTACCGAATAATAATATAACATTTCTTACAACTAGGAATATGCTCTTTTTTCCGGCCAATTAAGAATATGCTTGACACTATTATAAAAACAACCATGGATGTTTATCCTAAAATGTACATACATAGTATATTCAAGTAGTAGCTAGATCTATCATTTATATATCATGCATAGATATATTTAAAGACGTGGAGATGTTTTAACTTTCAAGATTCTCTATATTTTAATTAACGACGTGGTGTAATTAATCTCTTCCCTCCTGTATAATAAATACCACACATTGTAGTATTGTTCGAAGGATGATGGAACTTGACTAAATAGAGAACTGGGCGAAAATACACTTGTCGCTATTGGACTAATCCTCACAGAAGAAATTAATTAGGTGTCTTTGGCCTCTGGTCAATATATATAACAAAATACTCCATTTATAATAATAACGTAAGAACAAACTTACCAAAAGAGACATAAATAAAGCTTTGAACAATATTTATGGGGAAGGATTCAATAGTTACGAATTATATAAATGATAAACCTTACTCTTGTAGTAGTAGTAGTAGTAGGACCTTAAAAGAAGCCACTGGGGGGACAATGAATAATAAGTTTTTTTTTTTTTTTCTGAAAGCGAAAACAATTCCACGGTGTACAACCACGTCAGCAAGGGAAGTACACGTGGGCCAATGATGTAAAAACGTGGACGGAACAGTAAAAGGAAAGTATCCACGCGGTATCACAATCACATCCTCATCATAATTAATAATA
>NW_010924023.1:0-964 GCF_000633955.1 Camelina sativa | reverse complement strand
TAGACATTGTAATCTAATTTTTCGTCTTTCTGTAGACCTTTGTCATCTAAGGGTCTATCAATGTGACCCATCTTTCAAAATTTGAGAACTCGATGCGTGATGGGGCAATATATATTTTTTCAGACTTTGAAGTCATAAGAAGCAACTCCCGTTTCAAGCTTACCGATTCCCCCTTCTCAATAAGTTTCACATCGACCACTATTTTTGATCAGCTCGACGAGTCTTTCGGTAATTTTCCAAAAGAGTTTTTCAGGTTCCGTACACATGAGGAGTTGGTTTCTCTTGCCAACACCAATACAGATCTTCCAGGTGTGTCCAAGTGTAAACTCTTTAATTATTTCCCGTCTCCAATATTAAGTTGCTCGCTAGAAGTTTAGATTCATAATTGTTTGGTCATGAGTTTTCTCCTTTTACAGTTTCTTTCATAATTACCCGTTTCCAATATTAAGTTGATCGTTTGAAGTTTAGTCCCATTATCGATGGGTCATGAATTTCCTCCTTTTACAGTTTAAAAAAAAGAACATATGTTGTAGATAATATTAAGGGCGTGTGTCTTCAATGTTTCAATGTTTGAATCAAATTTAAAATTCTACCCTCATGGTTTCGGCTTCATTTCTGTTCTTTAGATGTCATGGGCCAAGTATGTTCAACCAAGGCATATAGAAATGGAATGACACAAACCTTGGAGAGGATGTTAGTACTCCTATCTCTTGAAAGGTTTGACCCTCACCGACTTACAACTCTTTTCTGCTGCAGTGCTCCATATGGTTTTTACATTAACCGTCTTTATTGCTTGAACACATGTTCTCTGTTTTGAAAGCGGGGAGAAAGTGCGACTAAGTGCTTTTGATCATGCAACTTCACTGGAGAAGGTTTTTAGCCAAAAAGATGTTGGGCCTTACATATTGTTGGCTACTAATATAAACCCAAAGTTATTTGGAGGTATGTCATTATTTTCTCCCCC
>NW_010924022.1:0-964 GCF_000633955.1 Camelina sativa | reverse complement strand
CTACAACTACTGCAAGGCTTATTATGACCAACACTGACACCACTCACCTTTTATTCAACCATAGATTAGGTGAGAATGAGATTAGATCATTACTTCATATATATATATTTCTCTTGCACTGCACATGTTGGGAGGAACATTAGTTGTTGTAATGAGAAAAAAGCACATAAGAATACATAAGAGAGATTATGGAGATAAGTGTAAATGGCGTTGGGACGTGAAAACGGGACCACAATAGATGAATATTTGGCGGCTAATAGACAACCTAACGTGGCGATGAGAAAGAAGAAAACGAAGAGTGAGTTATGGCATGAAAAGGATCACTATGTCCGCACGAACCACACGTACTCATTGTACAAATTTGAAAAGATAAAAAAAAAATTACTATGTGTTGTGGTCCAACTTTGGTATAAAATTTAAACCCCATTCTCATTACCCATTGTTCATAATCATGTGTGGTAGATGATGAACCTCACGTAGAGCATTTTAAAAACTATCACTTAAAGACTTTTTAGAGTTTTCCCTAACTATAATTTGACATGTAATAATGGAATATCGTTGCAAGAAAATAAATTAACAGTAATGGCGAAAGATAAGATAGATTAACAATAAGACCATCTGAAATGTATAATGGGCCCATTATTATATAGGCCTAAAGTATATCGGGCCTGTATATCGGGCCTTAACAAACAAAAAATTCAGTCGAAGATAAAATGGATTCTCGTCAGGCAATTTTTCACGTTTTCTATACGTTTCTCGGATGGAGATGACTACAAACAATACGAGGAATTGAGACATATCAAGGATTCCGGTTGTTACAGTATGGCATCGATCGAACTTGCAGACATTGGTTTGGTTGCACGACGTCGAATCTGTGTCCTCTTTTTACGTGACAGTTTCTTCTCAAGGCTTTTGACCCGACCGGTTAATTTCGATATGACTTCAAGTTGTTCTCTGCCTGCCT
>NW_010924021.1:0-965 GCF_000633955.1 Camelina sativa | reverse complement strand
TGTCTCACATCTGCTACCATGGCTTCGGCCCCTGTGGATCCTTCCCCGCCAGTACCGCCAGACCTGCTCTTCCTCCTCCCTTCCTCCTCTCAGTTCTCTGATTTTCACTTTGGTTCTCACTCTCCGTCACTTCATCCGGAGGTTGGGTCTTCGGAACCCTCGTCTCTGCCCTTACCAAAATCTTCAATTCCTGTTCCTTCCGGTTCCCCTGCTCTTTGGGTTTCAAAAGTTAGGTCACCGTTCCTCAATCTCTCAAAATTGGCAACTCCTACCTTTTCAGAAGATGGGACTCCCACAGTTCTAGCTCCAGATTCGATTACTCTTCGTCCTTCTCAGATGTGGAGGAACCATCTGGTAGCCTATTTCCATGGGAATCCTCCTTCTCCGGCAAAGATTTTTTCGGATCTAAACCCGATTTGGGGGAAAGAAGGAAGAATTTCGGTGAAGCAGCATTCTAAGAGGGTGTGTTTCATTTACATTCCATGTGAAATTACAAGGAAATGGGTGCTTGATGTTGGGTTCTGGAATTCGGGTAATTGCTCCTTCACGGTTACTCTTTGGACACCATCAATCAACTTATCTCCTATGAAACTTGCTCATGCTCCTATTTGGGTTTTGTTCAAGAACATACCACCAGAATTATGGTCTATTAAAGGGTTTAGTACCATAGCTTCAGGTGTTGGTATTCCAGTTCACTCGGACTTCTCTAAATTGAGTCCGTATACTAATGGTATTGTCAAATTAAAGGTTGTGGTTGAGTTGGCTAAGAAGCGTCCTTCCTTTGTTCGAGTTAAGGATCAGTTTGGTACTTCTGTGCTTGTCTCTGTTGAGTTCCAAAAGCTGCCACCAAAGTGTGGTCGTTGTGGTGAATTTCGTCACTTTGAACTCCGTTGCCCAGAGGAAGCTCTTCCGCCTATGGTCATGAGGGAAGAACCTGCAGGTTCTGTTCATCTTCCTCCTCCTGT
>NW_010924020.1:0-966 GCF_000633955.1 Camelina sativa | reverse complement strand
TCTTTGGATGGATCAGGAATACCAAAAGCTCTGTCTTTGGCGTTAGACGGACACTTCGAAACAGTTTAAAAGAGATTTCTCAGCGAGAAGAGAGAGAGAGAGGGAGTGTGTGTGTGTGTTGTGTGACTAGTGGTTCAGCTGCTCCACCCATGTGGCGGAAGCCCATTGTGACATCGACATTTCCCGCTCTTTTAAAACGTTGCCGTTTACTTCTATAGACAAAAAATTTAAAATCTCCAATTGGAATTTTTTTTCTTTTTTTTTACAATAACCAAAGGAATAGTCTAATTTAAAACGAGCAAATATACAGGTAAAAAAAAAAAAAATTTATCGTGCCTCACGAAATTCTTCTGAAATAAGATTCTCAAGTTCAAACACATTTCCACTGACATGACTAGAAAATCCAAAACTATGATATTTTTAAATTTCTTCATTTGAAAATGATCAATATTAGTAGGGTTGATCAAGTGTGTTTTTTTTCTTCAAATAATCAGGAAATCGAAACTTTTCAATTAGTCGTATGGACAAATATGATATAATAAAAGTGTTTGATTTTTCAAAGGTGAAGAACTAAGATAAAAATTACAACCATTCAATACTTAAAGAAAACGCCAAGATTTTTTTCTAAGTTGCACTAAAATCTTATACACCTAACAACAAAGATGTTGACCGTTGACGTCTGTGTGTGATGCGACTGTTTATTATTTTATTTACGGTAAATAATAGTGTTGACAACGAATATAAATGATAATAAAAATTGTATATATTACAAATTCAACAACATACATCATAGAAACCACATATATAGGCTATATTTATATGAAGGCAAAACATAAACATTGATGGTGCCAAACAGCACCAAAGGCATTAAAGATGACGAAGATCCGCACAGTGTTGTTGTCTGTATATTATATATTGGTATGATATAATTAAGGCTAATTCAAAACTTGGAATCTGGTGTAGCCT
>NW_010924019.1:0-966 GCF_000633955.1 Camelina sativa | reverse complement strand
ATCAAGATTGTTTGACGAATAGTAGTGAGATTGGGACAAATGTTACTGCACCTTCTTCAAAAAGGGAAGATGATTCTAATGAAGATGCTACAGCACAATCATCAACTTCTAAAAAGATGTGTCTACCATTTATCAAAGAAGCGATTGAAGAGGCAGGTGAAAAGATTCCAGGAAAGGAAGGAGGGGAGGCTTAAGATTTGGTGGTGATCGTTTAGGTTTTGCAAAAATAAAATAGTATGGTTTTTTTTAGTTTTATCTTAGTACATTCCAGCAGAATTGGCTAGGTTTTAAACTTTTTTCCATACTTAAAATTTGATTTTTTTGTTGTTACTCGGTATTTTCCTCATATATTAATAAAATTCGACATTTGCATTTCGAAGATTGTTAACATAATTTATATAAGTTTAAACTGGTAGACTAACCTGAATATATTTATTCTCCAAGTATCCCCTTTTCCAAACCACCTTGAAGAATTTATATATCCTAAAACAAGTCAGACAAAAAACAAAAACATCAATTTCAAGATTCGGACAATATTGTAAAATAAGTTCAACCATACAATAACCTGAACACATTTTTGAGACAAGTATCCTGATTTTTTCAAACCATATAGAAGATTTGATATTATATATATCTGACAAAATCACATGTAAACATAAAATCGTTAAAAATTATGCTCTGATGAAAAAAAGTTCAAAAGTATAGATGTCGTCCGTGCGGGGTTAATTTGTAAGATTATAAACAGAAACGGACAACAATCATGATTTTCAGATTTTTTTGCAATTAATAGTATATTTTATGATCCTATAATATTAATAGTATAGATCCAGATTGAACTCATGTTTTTTAGTTGCACTAATCACGGTAAAGTTTCTCTTAAAATAATGTTAACTATTTATCATTATATAGAAGATCAAGTCAGCTATAATCAAAGATTACCGTAAACGAATAAATTGATTTGTTATA
>NW_010924018.1:0-966 GCF_000633955.1 Camelina sativa | reverse complement strand
CAGATCAGTCGTTCGTCGCCGAAATCTGTTGGATCATCTTCCATCCCCGTAGCTTTGCTTTCGTCTCTGTTTATAGCCAACTCGATATTCTCCTTCTTCAGCTCAATCGGATCCCACGATCGGGTCGGGTCGATGATCCAGTTACAGATCCTGGCTGTGGCAGTACTATTCCTAGTGTACGCCATACTAACATATCTGGTCAACTCCAAAAACGCAGTCTTTGTTTCTCTACCGTCTTCGATTACGACTCTGTTGCTTCTCTTCGGCTTCGTCGAGGAGTTCTTGATGTTCTACCTTCAAAAGAAAGACGTTTCTGGAATCGAGAATCGCTATTACGATCTCATGCTCGTACCCATTGCGATCTGCGTCTTCTCCACGGTGTTTGAGCTCAAATCTGACGCCAACAACACGCATCGTTTCGCCAGATTAGGTCGTGGGATCGGTCTGATTCTGCAAGGAACTTGGTTTCTGCAAATGGGTATATCGTTTTTCACCGGTTTGATTACTAATAATTGTTCGTTTCACGGGAAGAGCAGAGGCAATTTCACGATCAAATGCAAAGGACACGGTGATTTTCACAGAGCCAAAGCTATAGCAACTCTTCAGTTCAACTGTCACTTGGCTTTGATGGTGGTTTTGGCTACTGCATTGTTCTCTGTTGTTGCGAACAAGAAAGGTTATCTCCGTGAAGATCACTCGATATATCGGCCTCTCGGAGCTGAGATGGAGAACTTAAGTACTTTCACCCTCGATTCTGATGAAGAAGACGAGATTCGAGAAGAGGGACACGTTACTAAGGAAGCTGGTCTTAATGGAATCAGCTCACATGACTGAAGGTAGATACAATACAAATCAAAGTTTCAGACTTTTTATTTTTTTCTGGTTTAGTTTTTGTCCATTTTAGAAATTGTTGTTGGTCAATGGGAGGATAAAAATGATATGTAATCAAACACACGAGATAATAAT
>NW_010924017.1:0-967 GCF_000633955.1 Camelina sativa | reverse complement strand
TGCATCACCATCTTAGTGCTGACAACTTTGACGTTGAGTGAGTGACCGTTGGTTCCTGGTCTCAGCTCATTAACCTTTGTGAACACTGGCTTCCTCAAAGCAGGCGTTGCCTCAGCCATAGTATTTTTTTTAATAACAAACCCTAGCCATACAATAAAAAAACAATACAATTTTGAGATCAACAAGCAATTTGATATATCTGATTAGACCATCAAAAACCCCACTCCTCACATCCGATCATTACAGCTTTAAACAATTTAACACAACAAGAGTTACATATTACGCATCTAATCTCCTACAGAACCTACGACGACGAGATTTAAGACAATTTAACTAATCAAACACAAACACAACCCATCAATACGCAGATCAGAGAGATGATATTGACAAGAAGAAAAGTGTAGTAATCACGCTAGGGTTTTTGCGAACTCACTCATGTACTTACGTTATTGGTTTCGGGAGAAGAGAGACGACGACGACGACGACGACTTTGAGCGATTTAGATCTGTTTTGTGTTGATGAGTTGAGAGGCGATAAACACAAAGACGAGATGACGCGGCGGTCTTTTATTCATTCATTACTCACCGTAGATCATTGACCTGGACACGTGTCGCGTTCCTGAACTATCTTTATTAAAACTACCCCTTGTATTTTTGTATATATTTGAGATCGTCCTTAGAGCTTTTGACTAAATTGAAATTACACCCTTGAATTGAAATGTTCTCTTAACCGATTTTAACTAGACCGGTTTGGTTTATCAAGAACCTGTTCACTGAAGTCGGCGAGCTTTTTTTCTGATTTGTCTTTTCCACTCATCGATGCTGCTTTTGCTTCCATGGTAACGCTCTCGTTTCCATCTCCTTCGCTCTCTTTTGTTGAGGGCGGAACATGTAAATCTTCTCACGTTTCTCGGGTCTTATTCTCCGGTACCGATACGAATCACGGCGAATCCTCGGAAACCAATAGT
>NW_010924016.1:0-967 GCF_000633955.1 Camelina sativa | reverse complement strand
TCCCACAGCCATCACACTTGGGAACAATATAACAATACTGGTATATTCATGCCAATTAGAGAACTATAAGACAAACTGTTTATCTAAGGATCTAAAGTCTGAACCCAATGCTGATGATTTCTTCTTTGCTTTAATTTAGGGTCAAGCAATCTTTGCTGGTCCAGAACTCAGTTTTGTTGGTCTTACTTATTCAGGGTAACTTTGAATCACTATTTCATTTTGACTATATATTCCTCTGAGATTGAGTATTTAGAAAATTATGACTTCAACTTGCAGTGATTGCGCGAAGCTCTCCGCTAATCCAATGGAAGGAAAAGTTGTGTTATGTTTCACAGCAGATATAAATCCCCGCTCTAGGGTTGTTACAAATGCTAGAACCGCAGTTAAAAACGCTGGTGGTCTCGGGGTAATCATTGCAAGAAATCCCCGTCCGGTTAACCCAACTCATAACTTTCCATGCGTTACGGTAGACTTTGAGCTCGGAACTGACATTCTGTTCTACATACGCTCCACAATGTATCATCACCAAAACTTGTCTGTTTCTTTGTGGAATTTATGGATGATGGTTCCAAACATATATCACCACACATTTTGGGTTTTGTTTTGCTAGATCTCCCATGGCAAAGATACATGCTCCAAGAACATTTGTTTCACACCCCGTCGCTACAAAGGTAGCATCTTTTTCATCAAGAGGACCCAATTCGATATCTCCAATGATTCTTAAGGTATATCATTATTTTCCATACTGATCCAGCTGGTATGTATTAATAATACAGTATTTATACACTAAAATCTGACCTACCACACATAGCGTTTTGGGAAACACTATCTAAAACTGAGATGATTGTCAACCAACGCTATATTATACTGCTACCAATACCCCAATTTCCTGTAGTGTAGATTCTAAAAGTTTTTGATGCCTAATTTCTACAGCCGGATATAGCAGCACCTGGCGTGAACATACTAG
>NW_010924015.1:0-967 GCF_000633955.1 Camelina sativa | reverse complement strand
TTCTGCGGGCCTTAAGATTCTTCTTGATGCAACCTCAACTCCCACAATCTCTGGAATTAGTTGGAGTAAAAGAGCCGTATGTGAAGGGAACCAAGCAACTTGTGTAATTTCTATTGTATGTGGTCACTCAAAATAAATTTCACTACACTAGTATTTACGTTGTCTATTAACATTCTCAAACATCTTTTTCTTTTTTTTTTCTTTGGTAGAACATTGTATACCAGTGGCTTCTTGGGACATTCCTGTTCTGGTTCGGTCTGGCTATCTATTTTGACAATATAATTCCCAACGCGTCCGGTGTAAGAAAACCAATCTTCTACTTTTTCGCACCTGGTTATTGGACTGGCAAAGGAGGCAACAAAGTGGAAGGTAATTTCTCCTCCCTCCCCCGGGCACTTAAGAAAAATACTTCCTCCGTTTCAAAATATAAGATGTTTTAACTAAAGCACGCAGGTTAAGAAGTCTTTACTTTTAACAAATTCAACCAATCAGAAACAATATTGCATAATATAAAATATTAAACTAATCTAAAAGTTGCATAGAAAATTGAAAACATCATATATTATGAAACAAAAAACTTCTCTTAAACATCTTATATTTTGAAACGGAGGGAGTATATTATATTCTTTGTGTCGGGAAACATAAGTATAACAATGTTTCTACACTTTACAGAAGGTAGCATTTTTAGCTGTATTGGTTCTGTTCCACCTGTGGAGCATCATACGCCAGAGGACAAAGACGTGCTTGAAGAAGAGACAGAAGTTAAACAACAAGCAATGGATGGAATAGTTGATCCTAACATTGCAGTCCAGATACATGGTCTTGCGAAAACATATCCTGGAACAACAAAGCTTGGATGCTGCAAATGCACGAAAACTTCGCCTTTTCATGCTGTAAAGGTATTTTCTATAAAAAAAAAATTGTTCAGTCCATTGCAAAATTTAACATGGTAGTGCGTGTGTGTTCT
>NW_010924014.1:0-967 GCF_000633955.1 Camelina sativa | reverse complement strand
CTGAAATCAGTAGTAGGAGAGCTTCAGGTCAGACTCCCTTTCATCGAAGTAGTACGGATGGTTCCATCTCTTAAAAAGTATGTGAAGGAGATCTTCACTGATAGGCTCAGTTTGGAGAAAGGAGTTATGTATCCACGCAAGAATGCAGTTCAATGCTCCAAAATCGAATGCCAGCAAAATGTGGAGATCCAAGAGCATTTACGCTGCCTTGCATAATAGGAGATTTCAAGTTCAATAATTGCCTCTTGGACTTAGGGGCAAGCGTGAGCCTGATGCCACTCAGCGTTGCAACGCGACTTGGACTATACTCCTTCAAGCCGACCCAAGTCAAAATCTTAGTCCTAGTTGATCGCTCTACCCGACATCCAGAAGGGGTATTGGAGAACCTACCAATGCAAATTGGGAACTTCTACATACCTACTGATTTCATTGTTTTGAAACTTGACGAAGAATCTCAAGAACGCATTATGCTTGGAAGACCCTTCCTGGCCACTGCGGGTGCAATGATAAACGTTCGAGAGGACAAAATTGATTTGCACATGGATGATTTGGTCTTGAGATTCAATTTGGAGAGAGTAGCTAAGAAACCCACCATCGATGGCCAAACCTTATGGATTGACACCATAGAAGATATAGCAGATGAGATCTCTGAAGAAGTATGTTCGAATGAGCACCTGGTCGTAGCTAGGGTACTTGACTAAAGAGACCGTGAAGATGGCAGAAACACTTGATGCTGCAGCAAATTTGGAATGCAAAGTCCTTTTTGTTAATTTGCAAGCTGGACTGACCGATCCCAACATCGCACTGACCGATCCGGCTCCTTCTGCGGAAATTACCGATAAGCGCAATGGAACAATTGTTCCTGATTTTGGATCAGTCGATCCCGAAACCAGCTTTGAGACCAAAGAACACCAGGAGGACTGGAGCAAGCTCAAGGCTCCAAAATTGGACTTAAAGACACTCCCAG
>NW_010924013.1:0-968 GCF_000633955.1 Camelina sativa | reverse complement strand
CGACCAAGGCCAGTGAAGTGGAAATGCCTTAAGCAGTTGTGGGACTTTGTGGCTGCAAAGCCAAACAAACAAGCAAACAAACAGCACGTAGAAAATTTTCTTAGTTTGTCATTTGATATTGTTTTCGGTCTGCTGATTAAAGCTGCAGACTCGGAATGGTCTAATGAGAGACAGACATGTATATAGTTGATAGATTTGTCAAAAGGTCACAAACCCCCAACTTATACATAGATCATAATACCAACCAACCTCACTGTCTTCTATCACAAGCTTTGTCATACAAACAGTAACACCATCCAATCCATTTATGTTTGATATAAAAGTCCATATGTTTGCTCTAAGATCCTAAATTCAGCTAAGTTTCAATTCTATCTAAAACTGATGGAATGGGTTTTGTACCTTTAGATCTACCCGCCTGTTCAAATTCCTCACAAGGGATAGATAGATAGAGCTAGCCTCTAGTGCGAGCCAAAAAGAGGTCACAAGTCAGCATTTTTGCAGCATATCAGAAACTCATCATGTCTGTAGAAAGTATAATAAAGTGGTAACCTTTGGTAGGTTCTTGATCCAAAGAAGGCTCCTTTCCCATCATCTCTTGAACACGAGTGAGTAAAGCTGTTAATCATTAGAAAAATTAAAGTAAAATTGAGAAACATATAGCAATACTAATAATGTCCAGGGCAGCATCTATATAGGGGAATGTTGTAAATGAGACAATGAGTATTTACAGATACATCCACCTATAAAACCACAATTCTGTAGAAACAAACCCATGATTCCTAAACACAAACAGTCAGATGAGCCAAACAAAGCCCATAACATACATATCTGAGGATAAAGCAAAAAAAATGTTATTAGGAAGAGAGAGAGAGCGAGAGAGAGAAATGTGAAAGAATTGATTAAGAAGAATCTTCACCTACAGAAAGAAACAAAATTGAGTAAAACCAGTGTCCGCCATGTTCGACGTT
>NW_010924012.1:0-968 GCF_000633955.1 Camelina sativa | reverse complement strand
GGGCCAGCTTGGGGTCCGTTTGGGCGGCTAGCAGTGAGGCTAGCGGGATCCACGGGACGGGTTGTCACAACCTCGAATCTATATTTAAACATTTGATTCACAAATATATGATTAAGATCATATTTATGACAGTGTTAATTAACCCTAAATATTGAAATCAACTTTATTTATCCTATAAATATAGAAGTCCACTAACATATTCACTCCTCACTAATCATTGAAATTTTTCAATTTTATTGATATTTTTAACTTATGTCGAAACAATAACGCTTGCATAGCTGCAAGCGAGATATAAATGTTTTTTGAATCACTTCAATGAAACATAAGGTGCTTTATTGAATCTTCTTCTTTGATAGCAATGATTTGCTCATGTGTCAATCTGTTAGTTTTTATATAAAGATCGTCCAATTTTTGTTTTTCTTTGGTTTTGATTTGTTGATAGATTGTGTTTAACTTAGATACAAAAATAAATTTGAACGTATCCAAAAATAATATGGATTTATAAATAATAAAAAAATACAAATTTGAATGTAGCTTTTGTTTTTATGTGTTTCCATATGACAGATAAACACATTTCACTGCCCTATATTTTAATGCCCCTTAACATATTTTTCAAAAAATTTAAGAACAGATTTGGTGTATAACATATAGACCGATGATTGGATTTTCTTTTGTATGAAAGGGAGACATGTTGGCTGAGATAAGATAATTGTTGGTAGAAGGGAGATAGTTTGATATATAAGCTCATTGAAATTTGATATTACCAATTTTTTTTCATTCTACTATTTTATTCAAACTCAGTACACGATATATGATTTAATGTAATTGACTATTCTAAAATTTATATGTCGTATATGTCCGTAAATATTCCCCCGCGCTACAGCGCGGGGGAAATCCTAGTGTTAATACATAACAACAAATACACATCAAGCCAAAATGTTAGCATCACCTCTCCCCATTTCTCCTCT
>NW_010924011.1:0-968 GCF_000633955.1 Camelina sativa | reverse complement strand
TTGTTATACTCGTTTAATATGCGCATAGAATTCGTCGGCCTTAGAAAGATTTTTATCGGTCAGTTTAAGCCCGAGTATGGTTTCTAGGGTCGGGGTCTTACAGTACCCCTCTCTGCCCTAGAACATATATTTGCACCAATCCATACTTTTTCTTTCAAACTCAGGCAAATATTAAAAAGATACTAGGTAGTAGACCCGCCCTTTAAGTGGGATTAATTGTTATTATTTTTATTTTTATTTTTATAATTGATTAATATTGTAAAATCATTTCAGTGAAAATATAGCATGTCTTTTTTAAAAAGTGTTCAATATTTGATCAACTAAAAATCCCAAGTATTTTTTTTTTAGCATTGTTAAAATAAATATTTAAATATAAAATATTAAATTACAAATGTAATGATTTATGATGCATCCGGATAAAGCTCCGGATCCGGACGGGATGACAGCTTTGTTTTTCCAGAAGGCATGGGATATAGTAAAGGGGGATCTCGTGTCTTTGGTAAATAATTTTTTTGAGGTAAGCATGTTTGAGCCAGGGTTGAATCACACACACATTTGTCTGATTCCTAAGGTGACAAAACCGACCCAAATGGAGGTGTTACTTCCGATTAGTCTATGCAATGTGGGGTACAAGGTTCTCTCTAAAGTCTTGTGTAATCGCTTAAAGAAGATTCTACCTGAGTTAATTTCAGAAACTCAGTCTGCTTTTGTCCCAGGTCGTTTGATCTCGGACAATATTCTGATTGCTCAAGAAATGTTTCATGGTTTGAGGACCAATAAGTCTTGTAAAGAAAAGTTTATGGCAATTAAGACAGATATGAGTAAGGCTTATGATAGGGTGGAGTGGGGTTTCCTCGCGGCTTTGTTTCGTAAGATGGGCTTTGCGGAAAAATGGATTTCATGGATAATGTTCTGTGTTTCTTCGGTCCGGTATCAAGTTCTTATTAATGGTCAGCCACATGGTCAGA
>NW_010924010.1:0-968 GCF_000633955.1 Camelina sativa | reverse complement strand
ATTAGGGGTTAATGTTGTAAATAAAACAAATTAAATAACCAAAACTTTAAGGACATAACACAAAATGTACTTCAAAAATAATATTATAGATTAAGGTTTTTTAAATTACTAATCGGATAATGGATAATAGATATAACTATAATTCATATTTAATAAATCTTGAATGGTAGAACATTAATACAAAGATCTACATCATTTTGTCATTGAATAATATATTTTTGTGTCACCCTCTACCTCTTTTACTAGGCTCACTTGTTTTCTTTGTAGTGACTACAGGATCAGCAGTTTGAGCTGGACTAGCGAGGTGATCCTTATCAAACACTATGTTTTCACTAGTGGTGTTTCGGGGAGCAGTTGCTATTGAAGCTGCTAAGATACTTGTAGCCGGTGTTCTCCATTAGATTATTATTTTTTTCATGGTTTAGTCTATGTTTTCTCATTGTACTTTCAAATGGATCTGCGCAGAAAATCATATCTCTGCAGTCTGCAGCAGTATTGAATATGATGAAATCTAGATAATAATTGTTACAAAGTTTTCAAAAATTTCCAATCACTTCTACCGAATCTGCATGGAACAAACTATTATCCAGATCTCACCTACTTTTTGTTAAAATAAATGTCCAGAATGTAATTTGGATAATAACTTGTTCCATAGAACTTAGGAAAAATGCTTAGGAAGACATACCAAAAAGCAGCATAGAAGAAGAGTAGTAAGATCTGCTTTGGTGAGTTTCATTTATAGGTCTTTTTCGATGTTGTTTACCATAATGAGGGTAAATACTATTAGACAAAACACTTATGTTAACAAAAAATATGTGAAATCTGGATAATAACTTGATAAATAGAACTTTGTTAGAAGTGCCTGAGAGAGTTTAACTTTATACGGGCTAATCCACATAATTACTAAACATATTTTGACCAAAAAAAAAAATTACTAAACATATATCCCGAAACTTTTAAATTCTCTA
>NW_010924009.1:0-969 GCF_000633955.1 Camelina sativa | reverse complement strand
CGTATAGACAAGAAGAACTTTTATGGAAAGAACAGAGTCGAGACAAGTGGGTAAGAGGAGGTGACCGTAATACTAGGTTTCTATGATAGTGTACAAAGGAAACGCATCCAGAATTGTTTTTTCTCTCTCCTAGATCACAATGGTGTTGAACAGTTTGCAGAGGGGTCTAAAGAAGAGGTGGCAGTTACGTACTTCAGCAACATGTTCTCTCCTTCTCATCTAGAAATAATTTCTGAAGCTTTTGAAGGAATGGCTCCTCAAGTCACTGATCAGATGAATGATGAGTTAACTCGTCATGTGACAGCAGAGGAAATCAAACATGCGACTTTTAGAATTAAAAGGGAGAGCACCCGGGGTGCAGATGGGATGTCAGGGCATTTTTATCAGGCTTATTGGGACATTGTTGGTCACCAAGAGGTGCAAGACAGTTTTATGATCTGGTTCCTTACCTTCTGAATGGAACTTCAGACAGATTTGTCTGCTTCCAAAAAAGTCAAATCCATCAACAATGACTGATCTTCGCGCAATTAAGTTATGCTCGGTTATTTACAAGATTGTGTCAAAGGTTTTATGCAATAGGTTGAAATGGTTCTTACCTACTATCATTTCAGACACACAAGGTGCCTTTGTCTCTGGGCGTTTGATCTCTGATAACATCTTATTGGCGCATGAGATGATCCATGCTCTTCGTACAAATCCAAAATGTGATGAGGATTTCATTGCCATCAAAGCAGATATGTCAAAGGCATATGACCATTTGGAATGAAAAATTTTAGAAGAATTGCTCATAAGGCTGGTGTTTCACATCAAGTGGGTTCAATGGATTATGAGCTGCGTGAGCTCATTTCCTCTTATTGATAAATTAAGCTTGAGAGAGGAATCCGACAGGGTGATCCTCTATCACCCTTTCTATTTATTCTATGTGTTGAAGCTTTGTTACATATAATGAATAAAACAGAGTTAGAGGGA
>NW_010924008.1:0-969 GCF_000633955.1 Camelina sativa | reverse complement strand
CGAATGTTCCACTGCCGAGGTTTGAACCCAGAACTCATCTAGATGAAAGGGATTATTATAGGTTTCATCCAATCTGTGTTTAAACCAAGGTGCTACAGCGGATATTTGAAAACATTATACATAAATTTAAACAGATATATATATATATATATATATATATAGTTTTACGAGTTTGTACATATAATAAGTTGATTAAATTAACATTATATTAAAAAATTATTCTGCGGTATACGATGGACTAAATTATATAATTAATAATCAATATACAATAATACCTTCTTATACACTAAGAAAAAGAAACAAATTAACAAACAAATACAACTTCAGATTTCAATCTTTTACTTTGAAATAACTTGTCTGTGGAATACTGTAGATTAAAATCTAGTTAACTGTGAAAAAGAAATGCTTTTAAAGCATCTTCTTGTAAGAAAATAAAATAACAAAACATTATTGAGGTATATTTTTTTGTTTGAAGTTATATTCTTTCAAATCATTTGCTATTTTCTATAAGATGAGAATTAAAATATACAATTACCAAAAATATTTCGTTTTTTTTAGAGCTTTGAGAGCCGTACGTAGACATTGTTGCAGCTTTGCAAGAGTGTTTCTTTTTTTCCAATAAAACTTGTAATTAGGGTTTACAATTATCATCGGTCCAACGAATAATATGTAAAAGATAAAAAGCTGTAACGTTAAAAACGAATGTTCCGCTGCCGAGGTTTGAACCCGGAACTCATCTAGATGAAGGGGATTATTATCGGTTTCATCCAATCTGTGTTTAAACCAATGTGCTACAGCGGATATTTGAAAACATTATACGTAAGTTTATACAGATATATATATATATAGTTTTTACGAGTTTGTACATATAATAAGTTGATTAAATTAACATTATATTAAAAATTATTCCGCGGTATACGAAGGACTAAATTATATAATTAATAATCAATATACAATAATACCTTCTTA
>NW_010924007.1:0-969 GCF_000633955.1 Camelina sativa | reverse complement strand
GAAAGTGAGTCTAGCTCGACAAGAGGTTTCATGTTTGTCGACTTTAATCGAGAAGGGAAAGCAATGAAGCTGAGGATAGTCAGTTGCAAAGTGTGGTGTTTTGTCAGTCGTTGAAAATTATATTTGAGAAGTTTGGTTTTATCTCCACCCATGTTTTCAGACAGAGACAAAGACTTGTGCATACTGCCTTCGATCGTTTTGGATATCTACAGAGGTTGAGCACCAAAATTGGTGTTATTGTTGGTGGTGTGTTCTGCAGAGAAGTATTGGATTGTTTTGAGTTTCTTAAATCAACAATCTCAGTTTTGTGTATGAATGAAAGTCTGTGAGATGAGCTCTGTTTTCTCTATTGAGATTGAGACTTAGTTTTTTTCTTGGTGTGTACTTCATTTCACTTGAAGTTGGTTTAATTGTGGCTGGTTTACTTCTCTTGAATCAAGAAATTGCAAGTTTGACTGTTTGATCAAGAAAGCGGAAGAAAATCGCAGGTTGTGATATGGAAAAACATTGGAACTTGGCATCAGTATTGGTTTATTAGAGAAGGAGCTCTTGTTAGGTTGTGACTCGAGCGTTAGCATATGAATCTTGTCACCATTATGAAGATTCAAGGTTTGGTGCATCTTTCTCTGTGTCTTATGATAAGCATCCTTGGTTGGTTGTTGTTGTACGTGTCATGCTTTTTTTATACACGCAAACAAGAAGGGGGAGAAGAAGGTTAAGAATGCTGAAACCAATAGCTTCATAGTTCTCTTAATCGTCGGGCAGAGATGAAGGAAGATAGGATGGTTGTTTCATCATGGGTTTCTTTGGGATTTTTGGCCCAATATCTTGCTGAACTAAATCAGGCCCAGAAGAATTGGAAACGTGTTGGTTTGGGATTTTTGAAAAGGCAGTGATCTCAATAGAAAGTTGCAGTTAGGCTTCTTTGGTGTTCTAGGGTGTATCGAATCCAAAAGTGAGAGAGAGAGA
>NW_010924006.1:0-969 GCF_000633955.1 Camelina sativa | reverse complement strand
ATATTGTAAAAATTTAGCTAGACATAAATTTGCATTATATTTCTTTTGTTATTCATAGCAGATGTGTTTTTCATACAACAATATTGGACCAAACAAATAAGGAGAAGATTTGCTAAAACAATACTGGATTTTAATGCTTTTTAAATCTTAAATAGACTTTTACATGTCATTAATTTGTTTATAAAACTTTAACTCTTACTATACTAATGTTCCAATGATTTTGAATACATTTTATATAATTGTAACACGTGTTGTATTATTTTATTTATTTTTATTTTGTTTTGACAAAGGTTTTGTTGTATACTCACCCCGTTTTTTATTAGTTATCGTTTAAGATTGTTTCACACAAATTAAAAAAAACTATTAATTTTATTGTTTTATCTTTTCTTAATATATTTTTCTAATTCTTTTATTGGTCAAAACATTAAAATAATTAGATAAAATTGAAATATTTACTAAACATTTGCATTGTAAATCTAAAATGACACAAAATTTTAACTCTAAAATGACAACTAATAAAAAACGGAGGGAGTATCGTTTATAAAACACGTTCGCGTGAAAACTCACGTCATATGCAAACAAACACGTTATTCTTGACTATGGAAACATTACATGTTTCAATTTTTTCTTCTGGTTTCATAGCAAGATGGTGAGAGATACACAATAAACAACGTACAAAAACTTATAATTCTATTCCGGTCCAAGTATTCATATATGTTTAATCAAGAGCATAGTTTATAATACTACACAAATTAAACATGAGTAATGAGTCGAAGACTCGAAGTACTCGGGACTCGGGATAATAAGTAGATATGCTTGAGTTTTAAAATCAACGAAGCTTTGACCTCCTTATTTGAAACCTCATCTCTATAAGAAAAATGTGTGTAATCCCCAGTGTTCAAGCAATCGGTATAGGCGGCCGCCTAGGTGCCGTCTAGGCGCTAGGCATTCAGCAGACGCCTAGACGAC
>NW_010924005.1:0-970 GCF_000633955.1 Camelina sativa | reverse complement strand
GGGAAGGACGAACCAGTTTCTTGAACAGTACCCAGCGATTTTGGCCACTTTCGCCAAGGCTTTTCTCCATTTCTCAGTGTCCTCCTTACTTTCTCCCACACAGGTTTTCAAAAAAACCTCTCCAAAATCTCCGGTCAGCTTATTTAGATCAGATGGATCTACTTTATAGAAAATGACCATCACAGTTTGATCCGACTCTTCCCTACACTTCATAATCTCCACCATTTCGTCAAGATGCCACTTTGAAGAAGCATAGTCCTTAGAAACAACGATGATCATGATCTTAGATCCTCTAATCGCCCGTATGATGAGTTCATGACCGTTGAATACTCCTCCTTTGCTCTCACTACCAATGAATGGTGGTGTGATCTCCTGTCTTTGAAACTCCTTGAGAATATGACTGACAAATTCTCGGCGGACATCTTCCCCGCAGAAGCTCAGAAAGACGTCGTGTATCCACTTCTGAGACGAAGAAGATGGAGGAACTGATGAAGGAGACAAGGAAGATGAAGAAGACGAATCGATTTCTTTGTCTTTTGCAGCAGCAGCACCAATGATAAAGGGAGAAGAATCCATTTGTATGGTGGAGAGAGGATCAATGAGCTTCCTAGAGAGAGAGAGAGAGAGAGATGTGTAGAAAGAATGAAAACAAAGAGGCTTTTATGTAATTTAATATGTGTATAAAGTTGACTCTATTACTGAGTATTGACTTAGAGAAATTTGTGGAAAATATTGTCACCGGCATAAGTCTATCTGCCTAAATTTGTGGATACAGTCCGCTGTGGGACTGTGGGCTATCCAGAAGGAAAAAACATGGAAGCGCAGAAGCAATTTCGACGAAGTAGTGGTCAAAACTGATGTCCCATATGATTAGAATTTTCTTAAATTATTGTAAATTTGACAAATCAAAACAAATATTTTTATTTAGTATCTGTTACAAGCAGAATAAATGAATTTAAAATTTTTTTTT
>NW_010924004.1:0-970 GCF_000633955.1 Camelina sativa | reverse complement strand
TCTCTGGATCAAACGCCACCTCAGTGACGAAAACCAACTCACTAATAACATCATATTTCTACCCATTTTCATTATCATTCTTTTAGGGGTTTCAAAAAATATTTAAAGTGATATGGCTACCTTTCAGGCATTTACCTACCATTTGTAGTCTCAAAACTCTTTATTTATCTGTTATATTGATAAGATGGACGTAAAATGAGCAAATCAAACATTTTGAAAACCATGACAGCTAGCTTTTGTATCAAATATTGGTTGAAAGGCGCTTCCTGACCACATAATTGGAATTTGTTGATGTTATTGGAAACAATGAATAGGCGGCTTTTACCTCCAAGTAATACGTGGTAATTCCTACGAACCATAAATTCAAGAATTATAAAGACAGATAAATCTTGCCAGCAAATGAAGAAGGTGTAGGAAACTAAGCAATGATCCACCGAAGCGTGAAAGAGTTGGACCGAACCAATTAATGCACGACCGATCTATAAAGTACTTTGACTGAACTTTATGATGCTCGATCAATCCATAGAAGAGGTCGGCTGATCTCCCAGTCTTTTGAGAAAAATGGAAATATTCTCTGAGTATTCTGGATTCATTTCAATCCTTTTAAGATATGATTTTATTCATCCCTAACACCTATATAAGGGCAGACGACTCGACCTCTACAATAACACACCTTCACACATGATCATACACTTAACTATAAACTTGTACTTATCTCTTTACATCTAAATACTTTTCTTTACATTTCTTGCTTTTTTTTGGAGAAATTAAGTTTTAAAAGAAAATTTTGACTAAAATAACTTTTATAAATCTGAAAGTAATAAATTTAAAGTAAAACAATTTGATTTATTTGTTTGTTTGTTTGTTTGTTGACATTGTTGTTGTAGTAATTACCTTGGAAACTGAGTTAGAGAAAAATGTGGAAAATTCTCATACCGTATCTTCGACAATATGTTTAGAAAATAATTAA
>NW_010924003.1:0-971 GCF_000633955.1 Camelina sativa | reverse complement strand
TAATGTTTGTCGTCTAAACCTGAAAATTTGATATGCTTATTAAATTTTAAAAGTGATAAGCATGAGGAACTGCTGACAGCGATCCTGATCACCATTAAAATCTAGTTTGGGGTTACTTAAAATGTCAAATATGTCGACACATAGTGACGATTAATAAAGACAATTGTAATAAAATATGATAGATGCACTGACGTAAGTTAATGTGTGTATGATTATAATATATTAACTAGGATATATGCCGTGCTTAAAGCACGGGTCAACATTTTTAAAAAAAATATAATATAATAACAAAAATTATTGTTTTATTTTTTTTAAAAAGTTATTTTGTTTGAAATAATATTTATTTTAAATTGTTATGTAAATCTATTAGTCTATTTGAATAATAATTATTTTAAAATATTATTCTACTATATTAATTGAGAAGTACAAATATGAAGNATTGTTATGTAAATCTATTAGTCTATTTGAATAATAATTATTTTAAAATATTATTCTACTATATTAATTGAGAAGTACAAATATGAAGCTAACCTTAAAATGTGTAAAAAATTACATTCAATTGCTATTAGAAAAAATAGTAAGCTTAATTAACTAATTTAAATAAATATAATTAAATTAAAAATAAAAAAACATTCACATATCCAATATTTAAAAATCTTAAAAAATCTTAAAAAATCTAAAAATTTTTTTCTCTCTCTAATAAATTATGGACGAAATTACTAATTATTATTTTTTAAAATATATAAACAAATCAGAATTTTAAAAACTAAGATTTTATATCCAAGTATACAATACAATTATTTTTAATAACTAAATTTGAAGATTTTGTTAAGATTTCAAATTATGATTCTCCTATCGTCTTTATTTTATTTTATTTACAAATTGTTTAAAACTTTCATATAATACTTATAATTAATAAAATGTATATTTTCTGCATATGTTGTGATTTGAATTTTTTAAAACGAAGATAT
>NW_010924002.1:0-972 GCF_000633955.1 Camelina sativa | reverse complement strand
AGTTGTGACTGAAATACCAAACCACGGCAGTGGAGGATAATCTTGATGTGGACCACAGGATGGTCTATCAACTTATTTATGGTATGATATAAGTATTTATACTAGGATTAGGAGATCACGATTCAAGTCTTTCTAGTACACTTTATGGTTGGTTATTGTAAACGTAAACATCAATATATAATAGCCTACTTTTTTTGATCCCAAGAACGATTTGGTCCGGACTCTTAGGCCAACAGGCTACAACCCTCTATAATTTTTGAAGATCTTGCTTCTAGTACAGATGCTGTGGATTAAAAAACTGTGGCTCCGACCATTTCGAATGGATTTGATTCTATAATAGAAGTGAGATTTATTCCAACTCACCTCTATTCTTATCTCTAAATTACATATTACTATTTTTTTCTATAAATAGAGAAATTATATTTTGCTCTCTATAAATAAAGAAAATATAGCAATATTAATATAAGATATAAGTTTTTATTTAGTTTCTTTTATCTTTTTATAAACCGCTTTTATAATCAAAAACTGTTGTATAAAGTTTTGGTATGATTTCTTATTGCTATTATTTATGGTTTTGCAAAAAAAAAATTCTGAAGGCATAGTATCTTATTGCTATTTATGACTTCTTATTGCTATTTGGTTTGGGCATTCAATAACGTCGAGCCGGCCCTGCTTGTCTGCTTGAAAATACACAAATTTGTATTACATTTTATATTTGCAAGTCGGCCGAAGATTCCAGTAAAAGACGACAACATAGAAAAAATTATTTTTCAGTGTGGACAAAATCTAAAGACTTGACTTATATTTACTACTGATAAAAAAGAATATTCGATTTACATTTAACTCTTTACTTGGAAATTCCCTACATATATGGCCTACAACATCACATAAGTAACATTTGCCAAAATCTACAACATTTTTTTTCTGAAAAATGCCAAAAAGGCATTATTGTGTTTGTCCCTATTTTCCTGA
>NW_010924001.1:0-972 GCF_000633955.1 Camelina sativa | reverse complement strand
GGACTAGCGTTGCGCGCGTCTTCTTCAGTAAACGTAATTGGTGCGGTAGATGTCTTGAACATGTTGCTGTGAGACAGCATGTTGCGCTTTGTTTCTGTTTCGCGACAGTAGGCTTGGATTGATCTAACAGAATTGCGGCATGTTGACAAGCCGCCCATAATCATGTTGATCCTTCGGCGAGGAGCTGGTGGTTCATCGTGCTCTTCTGCTTCGTGATTCCGTTTGTGCCCATGCTCGGTCATCCTGTGCGACCGCTTCCTCTTCGCGCCGTCTGTCGTGCTGCTGTTCGTCTCTTAGACAATACTGGTTATCTTTGTGTGTGACAACTTTTCTCCGCTCCCGTTCTACATCGACGTCACCTTTTTTGTACTTATTGAGAAGCAGCATTTGAAGTGTTTTGCACTCCTCAGTCGAATGTCCGTTGAACCTGTGGAACTTGCAGTACGGTCGCTTGCCTTTGAAGCCGGGATTATCGGATTCGCTGTTCCATTTGTTCCAAGACTTGTTCGGTTGTTCTTTTCCGTCAATAGCAAACATCGTCGCTTTTCTTCCTTTCTCGGCTCGGGCATAGTCCTTGTTGTAGTGTTGGCGTGGTTCGTGGTACTCATCTACGGTCTTTCCTTTTGAGTCTGGAACCTTTTCAGATGCTTTTTCGGTTGTACCAGGTTGATCTGGGTTCCTCTTACCTCTGTCTTCTTCGACTAGGATATATCGGTTGGCGCGTGCGAGTATTTCCCCCAAGCTTGTAACAGGCAAGATTGTTAGATCGTCCTTGAACCTGGTTCCCCGAGCGAGCGCATTTTTTAGTGCGCCGATTGCTGATTCGTCACTTATAGATAGTCGGGACACGACATCCTTAAATCTATCCATGAAAGCCCGTAGTGACTCGTCTCGTTTCTGATACATCCTCCATAGATCGGCATTCGACGCGGGTGTGCGCATGAAGCACTGGTGATGCTGAAGGAATGCGCT
>NW_010924000.1:0-972 GCF_000633955.1 Camelina sativa | reverse complement strand
TGGTGGTGATGAGGAAACGAGACGAAGAAGACGACACTGTAAATGAGATCCGATGATGATTGATCACGACGGTTTGCCCAGTGAGGACGACAGTGAGTTCTGCCTGATGGTCACATCATCGCCGTTAACGCTTCAGTTGGATGGCTTGGATTCTTGCTGCAATTTTTTAAGATTTATTGATTGTAAACATATAATTTTCAAGTTTAATTTAGATTTGAAGACAAGTTGGAAGGTTTGATTAGATTAGTGTTTATAATTGGAACCTTTGGGTTCATTAGATATAATTTCTTTAGGGTTTAATTTTCTTTATTCAAAACACAAATAATTCAATTCATTGGTTTCATCGGACATCTGAAATGGTGGTGATGGAAGAAGTGTTTTGTTCGGGAGTGGAAGAGAAGAAACTACAGTCTCATTTCGCAAGGAGGGTATACTCGTCATTTTGCCCATCAGAAAAGCCTAATCCTATAAGTACGGGTAAAAATACCCAATTTGAAAGTTTTGGCTGCACAAAGGCCCATATGGACAAACACCCCATATATTTATGATGAAAAATAATAAAAGCGACTTCTATCTGAGACTGGTAAAAGGACCCCTCTCTCCATTGGTTGTACATTAGCTGTCAATCTGTCATGTTTTAACATATTACTAAGGAAACTAAAACTTCCATGATTATTTGTAATTGTCAAATTAAAAATTACTGCATATATTTACTTTTTCTCCACAATACTCTCTTGTGGAGAATTATTGGTATTATTAGATTTTAGAATTATTATTGATATAGTTACCTTTTCCTAGTAAGTATTTTTTTGTCTCACAAGAAATCAATATTTAATGAAAAATTAAAGAAGAAGACGAAAGGAAAAAACAAAAAATAAAGAAGAAGACATATGAAAATGAAACGTAGTCCTCTCTTCTCTTTCTCTTTGCTTTCTTCTCTACATAAAACTCCTTTTTTTTTTTTTTTTTTTT
>NW_010923999.1:0-972 GCF_000633955.1 Camelina sativa | reverse complement strand
ATGAACTTTGCCCAGAATATGTATTTGTGGTTTCAAATGCTTTGGCACCTAAGGTGATTGGTGTTATGGAATTATCTCGGTCATACCACATAATAATGTATAAAATGAAATCTAAGGTGAAATATTAGTTTCTAAAAACAATATAATACATAATTTTTAAAAAATAAAGAAAAATAAAATTTATGACTAAACTCAACTTAAATAATTTAAGATAAAGGTATTGTATAGGTCACACTTTCTCTTGTGAAATTATGTAAAAAAAATTGAAATTTTCAAAACATTACAATTCATTTTAATAAATAATTAAATAATCAATGATCACAATATTCATAAGTTTTACAACAAAATATACAAAAAGTGAAATGTAAGTCGTTAAAAAACTAATATGTATTATGTTAGTATATTTCAAGATAAATACCTATTTTCAAGTAGAACTACAACTTTATAAGAGCTCGGAAGCTTCTATCACAAGAGAAGCAGTACAAAATGATAACTGCTATATGACTCTCCAAATCCTCCTTTCTATTAATCGATCTAAGGACGATGTCTTCAATCTTCTTTAGTTGCATTATATAATTACTGAAATAATCACTAAGCAATACAAAAAAGTTTTTTTAGTTGAATCTTTTTTCTTTTAATAATAATAATTATCACAATTTATTGCATATTAATTCCTTAAAATGTAACTCCCATGATGTTTGACAAAAATTCAAAAAAAAAATCAACATATTAATACACTTTAATGTATTAATTTCATACAATTTATGTTATACGAAAAACAAGAAAAAAACACAAAGAAAATCTATGGCATATTTAGCTCCAATGATGTTTAACCAAAACAAAAAAAACCTGATAACCTCCCATGATCCTAATGATATATTGATATCACAACTTTCTCTATAAATAACAAGACAAATTCTTCATCAAACATTATATTCTACCTCTCACATAAATTTTTAAATTTAGTAATAT
>NW_010923998.1:0-972 GCF_000633955.1 Camelina sativa | reverse complement strand
AACACTCTCAAATTGAACCCAAACTCTTATAATCAGTTAAATGCATTATATTGTTACATGTATTGACCCTATAAACAGTAACACAGCTGTTTACTGCTTCGAATCAATGTTTTCTCTCGGTTTTAGCCTGTTTTCTCGGTTTAAGCATGTTTTGGGATAAAACGGGTTTAAGTGTTGTCTAAACACTCCAAATTCATCCTGAATTCTTACAATTAGTCAAATGCATTGGAATGTCACACATTCTGATCATAGAAACAGTAACAACGCTGTTGACTGCTTAGAATCAATGTTTTCTCGGTTTTTGCCTGTTTCAGGACGAAATGGGTATAAGTGGTGTCTAAACACTCCAAATTCATCCCGACCTCTTATAATTAGTCAAATGCATTGGATTTTTATATATTTTGACCCTGGAAAGAGTAACATAGCTGTTTACTGCTTCGAATCTATTTTTTCTCTCGTTTTTAGCCTATTTTCAGTTTAAGCCTGTTTTGGGATAAAATGGGTTTAAGTGTTGTCTAAACACTCTAAATTCATCCCGAACTCTTACAATTAGTTAACTGGATTGGAATTTCACACATTATGACCCTAGAAACTGTAACAAAGCTGTTTACTGCTTAGAATAAACGTTTTCTCGGCTTTAACCTGTTTCGGGACAAAATGGGTATAAGTGGTGTCCAAACAATCCAAATTCAACTCGAACTCTTATAATTAGTCAAATGTATTGGATTGTTATATATATTAACCTNCATATTTTAACTGTAAAAAGAGTAACATAGCTGTTTACTGCTTCAATTCAATGTTTCTCTCGGTTTTAGTCTGTTTTCTCGGTTTATGCCTGTTTTGGGATAAAACGGGTTTAAGTGTTGTCTAAACACTCCAAATTGAACCCAAACTCTTATAATTAGTCAAATGCATTATATTGTTCCATGTATTGACCCTAGAAACAGTAACACAGCTGTTTACTGCTTCGAA
>NW_010923997.1:0-973 GCF_000633955.1 Camelina sativa | reverse complement strand
CTACTGAAGCTTCAATTGGACTAATGTAATAGATTTTTTCGGTATTAAATTATCTTTTGTATTTTTGACTGAGCAAATACAAGATAGTAACCAAATACACCTTTTCGTAATTTTATCAATCCATATCAATTCAATCCGCATACGAATCTATGCTATAAATCTGAACCGCTAATTTGCCTTTGCGCCTGTGCAAACACTTACTCTAATTGACACATCAGACTCGCAGAAAATGAATGGTTCCTCTCATGCGATAAACTTGTCGGTGATTCATTAGGTGTGAACTGCCATCGACGCTTTTAAGTTTNCCACCAATACAGTGTTATAGCTACGGTTAACAGGGTTCTCCTCTGCCGTAATAATTTCACTCAGCTCGTCTGATTCTTCTGGTAGTCATTTAATAACGCAAAATGCTTAAGATGACTGAGAGCTTTCATACTGGCGGCCTTCATGTAAAAAGTGTATGGGTTCAATCTATCCTCGGTATATTACGTACAATAGTGCCTACTTGATGCTTTGCGTATAGCGTTTAAGTCCAAATGCAACTCAAGGCTGTTTGATGTGTTACAAAAGCTCTTTCACCTAGGAGATCGACAGCAGCAGTCCGTTGCAACAATTGAAGTGTATTCAGTATTGGCTTTGTGCAATTGGAACTGTTTGCAGACGCTTATACGTTCCTTGCACACCGCTAGGGAAGCTGCTTCAAANGCTAGGGAAGCTGCTTCAAAACAATTTTACGTACACTTGACTAAATCTAATAACCCGTCTCAATTTTAAACCTCTGGCATATCTCTCTTCACTTGTTAACAGCAAATAAAGAGGCAATAGTTCTTTAGATTTCAGGAATGCCTTTGCTGCTGTGATTCAGAGGTCAAGTTCAGGATTCTTTTTAAAAACAGATTTACAGTTAATATTTTTGGCTAAAGATAGGATCTTGGAATGGATCTCGGTTGTAGACTTAGACTCATGTTTTATA
>NW_010923996.1:0-973 GCF_000633955.1 Camelina sativa | reverse complement strand
GTGCCTTGAAAATTGTTGTTCTCGACTACTTGAACTCCTCTTCCTCTAATTTGGCTCGTACATTGAAGCTCTAGCTGGTACCACAGGGTTTGCAACTCTTGAGAGTGCTCTAGTTGAGCTACTCCTCTTCAAAGGGCTTGAATGGCTTGGAGATGAGTTTGCACTCTTCAGCTCAGCAATCTCCTTTTTTAGGCCCTTGATGGACTTAGCCATATTGGTCACCTTCTTCTTAAGCTTATCAAACCTCTTCCCATGCCACTTGCTCCACTTTTGTAGGAGAGTCAACCTCTTGCTAGTCTCTCTCACTCCTCTACTATCCCTTGGGGTGGGCTCATAATCTTCAAAGTAAAATTGCTCCTCCCCATCAACCATTTGTACATCTCCAGCTTCATCAACTCTAGGTTGAACTATCCCATCAAACAAGAACTCATCAGCTGGCCAAAGGTCAATGTTTGCTCCTTCTTGAATGGTGGTGGCTCTTGGTTAGGTAAGATCAACTGTTTTTTTCCAACTGTTGGAAGCTCAAAGTTGAAGATGTGATTTCCTTGATGCATTTCCTTGGCTAATATGAGAGTAGAGGTGAGGTAACTTGAGTCAATACATCTTGGCAAAACCTTCTCTCCTCTAAGTGGGACCTTGGCAGCTTGTAGTATTGGAGTGATGATGCCTCCAATGGCTAAGGCTCCTCTTGACCCTTTGTTTTGCAACTTGCCTACCCAACTTCTCAAATATATCATGTGGTCAATGAGCACCATTGCAAGGTCAGTCTCCACAGTGGTCCCAAGAATGATGGTTCCATTTCTTGCCTCAAGGATGATTCCATTGAGAGCCATGTCAATTATCTTGAGCTCACCCTCATTGAGATTTCCAGTCTCCTTCATAGCAAAGAATGTATTTGCTAAGGCCTTGTGAAAGTACCTTAGGAATGGGCTTCTTATCTTTGAACTCTTGGTCTTGGAGGATGAATAGGTGA
>NW_010923995.1:0-974 GCF_000633955.1 Camelina sativa | reverse complement strand
ATCTATACAAACCCAAGTTAAAAGTCCAATTTGTCTATTTATTTTACTAATACTAGGACTCAGACCCCCCGCGATGTCGCGGAGTAAATATTTTAGAAAAAAGTAAATAAAATTTAAAATTATACATCATAAAATCATTGAAATGTAAAAACATTGTTTAAAGTATTATAAATATAAGATATATTATNTTATGGTAAAGCTACAATTAAAAAAATCAATATGACAAAGTGATCCTAATTGAGAATACTGAACTAATGGTTGTAATGAGTAAATATAATTTTCTTTTAAATACTTATAATTAAAAACAACATAATATAAATTTTAAATATCAAAATAGTCTTAACGAAAAGTTACGATAAATAGACGCAACTATAAATTTTATATTAAGTTTTATTAAATTTCTATATTGTTATAGTGATTTCTAAAATTTTAGTTAGATTATAGAATAACATTGAATATTTGATATTAATATTCAAATTATTTAGATTAAACATAAAATGGAAAATTTGTTTCAATGAACAATGATTTACTATTATTTTTATTATTATTATTATTATTATTTTTGAATATTAAACTATTTTTTAACAAAATTTACGATAAAAATATTCCCAACTTTAAATTCTATATTAAGTTGTATTAAACTTCTCTATTGCTATAATCATTTCTTAAATTTTAGTTAGATTATAGAATAACATTGAATATTAGATATTAATATTTAATTATTTAAATTCAACATAAAATGGAAAATTTGTTTCAACAAACTTGTTAGTTACAGATGAAAAGACAAATATAAAGAGAATTCAAAAGACATTACTATTTAAATAGACACACCTATTAGACCGAAAAGTTGTGATGAAAAGATATAAATAAAATATAGTGAAAAGACACAACTTTACAATGAACAAATACATCTGTTTGTGTTTGCACTTGATTTCACCTTATAACCCATATAAACTGCTTTTAAATAGAAGACA
>NW_010923994.1:0-974 GCF_000633955.1 Camelina sativa | reverse complement strand
TTTTTTTTTTTTCTTTCCAACAACATAAAATTACAATAAAGATTAAAATTTGTAATAATAGAAAAAGTAAAAAAGAGTAAGAGTAATAAAAAGGGGTGGGGACGGACAAGAAGAAGACATCAAGTGGGGGGTGCCACGTCAGAGGGCATAAGAAAAGATTTCATCTTCTCTCTCTCGCATGTATCCGATCCCAATCCTTAATAATAATAATAAAACCCCAAAATTAGTATTAAAAAAGAAACACTTGAGAGAATCTGCAGAAACACGAAATAAAAGTTTTAAAGCTTTTTAATAAGAGCTTAAAAATTTGCTCTGAAGCTTCAAAATATTTGTTATGAGTTAAAAAAAAAAAAAAGTTTTTCTTACTGGAATGATTTTTGTATTCAAAATCAATTGTTTTAGTTTCTCTCATGCTCTCTTCTCTCTTTTTCTTCTTCTTGCCCTTTTAGAGTAGCAGAGCTAAATAACAACAGATTCGTTGTTTATTTTTGGCTGAAGAAGAACTCTGTTTCCTCCTGCACCAAACCAAAGTTTTGTTTTTTCTATAAACTATGAAGGCTCCATCAAATGGGTTTCTTCCCAATTCCAACGAAGGTACAACAAGTTTTGAATTCAATTTCTTTCTCAACCTTTTTTCTGGGTTTGGAGTTCAATTACAGTTTCTGCATTTCACTTTTTTTTTTTTTTTCTCTTAGATTGAAAATTTTGAGTTTTGATTTATTCTATTTTCTTCAAAACTTGGAGTCAGCAGAAAAGCCACAAATCTAGTTCTGCTTTTCTATCACTGTATTTAATGGAAGTGGTTGAAACATCATTAATGCCATAACTTTTCATGAGCAAAATATGCAAAGATTTGAATATGTTTTTTTTTTGTGTGTGTTGTTGTTGTTGTTGTGATGAACAGGAGAGAAGAAGCCAATCAATTCTCAACTATGGCACGCTTGTGCAGGGCCTTTGGTTTCATTACCTCCTGT
>NW_010923993.1:0-975 GCF_000633955.1 Camelina sativa | reverse complement strand
ACAGTTTACACTAACCTCATTTGTCACCAAGTCACCATACAAATATACACAACAAAATACGCATATATACAACATTTCCACGTTATTAATAGTCTCTATAGGTTTTTTTTTTTTTTTTGGGTCAGAAGTAGGAGGCAAAGTCTCCTACAATTTATTCAAAAGAGAAAAAAGACTTGCAATTGAATGTTTCGTGGGTACACAGTCCCATTACATTTGCCAACAAAACCAAACGAACATCATCAGGACAAACATCAAAAAAGAAAAACAAAGCGGTAAAAAGAATGCATAGTTAGCTAATACATCTGCAAGACGATTAACTTTCTTATACACGTGAGAAATTTGGACTATCTAGTCCCTTGAAATAAACCACAGTACAAGCGTAATAGGAACGACAATGGATGAGAATCACTAATCTCTATTGTTAGAAATCCAACTACGACCTCCGAGTCCACCTCCAACTCCACACAGGTCGCCTTCCACTCCCAAGCCATATAGAACCCAGAATAAACCTTTCATAGCTCAGCCAATGGCACTGAGCATATGCCAAAATTAAAGGCAAATCCTCGACACAATTTTCCATTACTATCTCGTAAAACTCCCCTTGCTGTAGCCAACCCCGGGTTACCTCTAGAGGCACCATCCATGTTACATTTCACCCACTCTGCACTCGTTTTAGTCCATGAGAGCATTCTTTCCACCCTACCAACACCCCTACTAACCGCACCAGTCCGTACCATAGCCTGAAAAACCTCCTTCCCAAGCAGCTTAATAGCCTCTATACGTTTAGGAACTAAATAATGTGACCTTTGTGGTATTTTTCACTTGTATATATTTTAAAGTTCTCCATTAAGGGGAATAAACACCCAAGAAACAATTAAAACTCTTCAACTGTTTACTTTGTAATATGCTTGGAGTATATTCTAGTTGTCTAGTTGGATATGGATATCAACTTAGATTTAGAGTTCTTGAGTGACT
>NW_010923992.1:0-975 GCF_000633955.1 Camelina sativa | reverse complement strand
ATGTCACTATCAGCTTCCATCTCCTCTCTAACGGATATATGGCATCTTGTATTCCTATATTAAGAAGTGTAATTCAGCTCATATGTAATCAACACATTCTATTGAATAATAAGAGAATCAATTTCCCTTTCTACACTTGTTCTTGTTCTTATTTCCAATGTAGAGTGTTTAAGGGATAAGGTTAGAGGCTGCCCTTAAGGCAGCCGATTCTCTTCTCAATTATCACCTAAACTCTTCTTTATTTACTGCTTTACTTAGCCTAGATTATGAGGAATTCATCACAAGTTGATGACCTCTTCTTCTTCTTGAGANGCGCAATGTGAGAAGAATTGTGAAGCAAAAGCCTTATAAGAAGAAGAGGCCCAAGAAGAAGTCTCACAAAGGAAAGGAAAGAAGGAAGAAGGAAAGGAAGGAAAGGAAATATCTCACAAGGAAAGGAAGGGAAGGAGAATCTCGTGTGCCTTTGGTAGGTGAAAGAAAGGAAGAAGTCGCTTTCACCTTCACCAACTCGAGACAAACGGCTAAATGTCACTATCAGCTTCCATCTCCTCTCTAACGGATATATGGCATCTTGTATTCCTATATTAAGAAGTGTAATTCAGCTCATATGTAATCAACACATTCTATTGAATAATAAGAGAATCAATTTCCCTTTCTACACTTGTTCTTGTTCTTATTTCCAATGTAGAGTGTTTAAGGGATAAGGTTAGAGGCTGCCGTTAAGGCAGCCGATTCTCTTCTCAATTATCACCTAAACTCTTCTTTATTTACTGCTTTACTTAGCCTAGATTATGAGGAATTCATCACAAGTTGATGACCTCTTCTTCTTCTTGAGATCGAGTTAGATTGTTGTGGGTATAAGGAGATTCAATCATTGGGAGTTGTCTCTCCTTTATCAAGAGCTATCTCTCTTGAAATCCCAACATTTATGGGATTAAGACACATTTTAACCCCAGAAACACTAACATAGCTGTT
>NW_010923991.1:0-975 GCF_000633955.1 Camelina sativa | reverse complement strand
CGTGAATGCAATGGAAATGAAACAGGAATGAAACAAGACAATCACAGGCCATTCAAGGTATCGACATGGAGGCCTGGTTTGCTGTTGAAGATGGCTGGAACGAACCAATGGTGAAAAATGACAAGGGTGAATCGATGCTTAAGCCTCGGAAGCAGTGGACTGCAGAAGAAAAGGCTGAGGCTAAGCACAACTTCCAAGCCCTGTCGGTGATTTTCAACTCCCTGCTACTTGATCAGTTCAATAGTGTCCAAGGTTGTGTGCCTGCGAAAGAAGCTTGGGATATCCTCCAAGTTACCTTTAAAGGAACTAGCAATGTAAAAAGGACACGTCTGGACAATCTGGCTTCAGATTTCGAGAATCTGTCCATGGAAGAAGGTGACACCATTGCGAGTTACAACAGTCGGTTGAGTGCTATCGCACAGGAAGCTATTTTCATGGGAAAACGTTACAAGGACAAGAAGCTGGTGAAGAAATTTCTTAGGATCATTCCAGACAAGTTTCAACCACATCGATCTGCCATTGATGTTTTCTTGAACTCAGATGAGTTAAAGTTTAGTCTAGTTGTTGGGATGATGCAGTCGTTTGAGATGCAGCTGAAGAAAAAAGAACATCGCGCTGAACGATCATTTGCTCTAAAGGCTGTTGAAACGTCGAAGAATGCTGAGACACAAGATACCGCAGATGAAGAAAAATTTGGGTTACTTGTTAGGAAATTCTTCAAGAAGATGGAGCGTGGTCAGCACAGAGGATCCCCATCTACATTCAGACGTGATTCGGAAAGGGACTTTAAGAGGGGTGATAGGCAAGAGAGCCAATGTCTAGAGTGTGAAGGATACAGACATCTCAAGGCAAAATGCCCTAACTACAAGCGCAGAGGGTTGATGCAGTGCTATGGATGCAAAGGATATGGACACACCAAGGCTGAATGTCCTACTAAAGAGAGTAGATCCAAATCGTTTGTCGTCTGGAGTGATA
>NW_010923990.1:0-975 GCF_000633955.1 Camelina sativa | reverse complement strand
AAAGAATGTGACAAAGTGTCGGTGGAAAAATAAATGTTGGCACTTAAGAAGAACCTTTGATATTAGAATATATATCATTTTTCTACCAAGGATGCTGTAAGAACAAGTATTTTGTCTACCAAATTCTCCAATCCATGAACCAATTTCCAAAGATTTCTCCCTTTGGAAGACAAAACACTTGGTCTTACAGTATCCTTGATAGAAATATGATAAATTATTCATAATATATATCAAAGGTTTGGGAAGTGGCTTAACATATCTTTTTCCACTGACATTTTAATTTGTCACATATTTTGGTTTCTTTCTACCCACCATTTGTCTTTCTTATCACTAAGTAATCTACATCATCAAAATACAAGAAAAATACAAATTAAACAAAAACTGAAGGTAGAGAGCTCAAAGATAGATCAATTGCAAAAAATCCTAGTCATAATTTCTTTTTAAAATGAACGAGATACAAATTCTCAAAAACGGAAACAAACAAACCAATTTAGAATGAAATACAAGATACAGACACATGTAAATTGTGAGGAAACAAATGTCAGGAAGAACACACGTCATGGTTTTTGTTTGGTTTAGGGTTTTTAAAGTTTCTGAAGATGATTCAGAATATCAAGGAAAAGTATATATAAAAAGAAAAAGAAGAAATAAGTTTTGAGTTTTAGTTACCTACACAAACTACTGCTGCTCTTTACTCTTTACCAATCAAAAGACAATGACTTTACTATTACTAACCTTGTCAATGATACCACATACCCAAGCCAAGAAACATGACCGAAAGGTCCGAAACGCTTGCTTCCATATCTTAAAAAGCTCACATCTTTCAGTATTTATCCACTTTTCTACAAATAAAAAGGTAAAAAAAAACTTATTAATACCAATCTCCAATTTCTGTTTAACCAAATAAATTGTTAATGACAAATATTAACCTCTTTGTGGCCAAATGGCTTCGTAAAGTCGAATATATATATATAT
>NW_010923989.1:0-975 GCF_000633955.1 Camelina sativa | reverse complement strand
ACTGTCAAATTCAAGAAAGACTCCTTTACATTTGTTTACAGTTTTAATGAAGCAAACAAAATTAACAAAAGTTGGGTTTTGATATTTTAGTTTATCTTATGTTGCAGCTACCCATGGTTAAAAATTAAAATAATTTAGAATTGGTGAGGAAGAGTCAAACTAGATCTTTTAGGATTTTTAGCTCAAGGCTTGTTTTTTAGTTTTCTTGCTAATTTGTCAAAATCTTGAGGGAAAATGACAAAAGAAGAAACCCATTAGGTCAAATTCGAAGCTTTCTTGATCTGAGTAAAATTAGGGTTTCGTTTTTTTGTTTTTTTTCACCTTTCTAGGACATTCTTCGAAGGAATTGGGATTAAAAAGGTCAAAGGTGTGTATATATAACTTGAGTTTTGGGACCCGTTGAGTAAAAATTGTCAAGAGAGAGAGAGAAAGAGACAAAAACAGAGTTTTGAACAAAAAGGGGTCAAGTCATATGATATAACAAAGGAGGCTAGACACCTTTTTCTCTTTCATTTTGCTGAACTCACAAAAGCAAGATTGAATTCTTGTTTAGTCGTCAGAAATTTTCTGTGTATTGATTGAAAGGTATGAAACTTGCTGAACAAGAAATGTTAAACACTGAGAAGAGTAGAAACAGTGACCATACAAATATATGTTGAGTTGTTGCATTATGTTACAAGTTCACTCGTGGCTTTGTCTGTTTTGTTCTAAAGCAAGATTATTGTCTGTTGTTTTTTTTTTTTGGTTGCAGAAAGAGGAAATGAACGGTGATCTTGATGTTGATATGTCTAGAGGAGATTTTAATCCAAGTTTTTATCTTGAAAGGCTTAAAGATGATGAGTTTGAGAGTAGATCGTTGAGTGATAATGATAGCTTTGATGCAATGTCTGGTGATGAGAATAAACAAGAACAACGCCCTACCAAGAAGAAGAAGAAGAAGAGGACAAGGTACCATAGGCACACTTCTTACCAGAT
>NW_010923988.1:0-976 GCF_000633955.1 Camelina sativa | reverse complement strand
TTTTTATTTGTATATATATATATATATTTGGTCCACCATTATTTGTATTTAAATTAGGGTCCGCAACTCTAATTCAGATTTCGTCCAGATTTCGACTATTCAAATTTTATAATTATCAGGATAATAGATACCCAAATTAATTATCAAGAGAGTAATGGAAAAGCTCAATTAATTGTGAATCACAATTTGTCATTAGTCTTTGTTTTTTTTTTGATAAAGTTTGATGATCAGTAGAATTATATCATTTATCATTGATAAATTAAAAAAGTTTAACAAAAAAAATAGTAAAAAATGATAAATCTGAGTAGTAGATAAAACCTTATTAATAAAATTTATTATTATTATATTTTTCTTTGATAAAATTTGTTGATTAGTTAAATATATTCTTTATCATAAATAAATCAAAAACCTTTAATAAAAACCTATACTTAATTTTGATGATAAATCCTGTTGCATAGAAAAAAATCACAACGGTACTTTTTTGTTATTAACTTTTTTCCGCAGCTCAACATTTTCATTCCGTGAGAAAAGGAAAATACTTTTATCAAAATTTACTTTTTTTTCCTTTGTAAATAAATTTAAAAAACAGAAAAGAAAAAAGGAAACTAGGGTTGAAGTCGGTTTAATCTCGTTATAAGTTCCTCCCCAAGCTACTCTCAGATTTCAAAGCTTAGCTTTTTCTATTTGTTGCGATGGTGGTGTTAGATTTGGAGTTCGAAAAGTTTCTGGGACAAGGTTCATTTGGTTCGGTGAGCCTCTTCAAGTACGAAAGACAAGGCGACGGCAAAACTCTCCACGCAGCCGTGAAAACCTCCGACGATGAACACGCCAAGGCTCTCTACAAAGAGTTTCACATCTTATCAAAATTCAAAGGATGTTCGAGAATCGTCCAATGCTACGGGAACGGAGTGCAAGCGAAAGTCAACCACAAGGGTTACGTGGAATACAAGATTCTCATGGAGTACGCGGCTGAAGG
>NW_010923987.1:0-976 GCF_000633955.1 Camelina sativa | reverse complement strand
ATGGACGGCTGTTGGACGTCCCACTGAGTACAGCGTTTTATAAGCTTCTTTTTGGTCAAGTGAGTTTATTACTAGGAAGTGTTTTGTCTAGATAAAAGTGAAATAGTGGTTTATACTTTTTCATTTTTGTTGGCCTTTGATAATAAGTTTGTCCTCTTTTCTTTTTGTCAAATAAGCAGGAGCTCGATTTGCATGATATTGTATTATTTGACGCTGAACTTGGTAAGACCTTGCAAGAGCTGCGTGTTCTTGTTGCCCGCAAGCACTATCTGGAGGCAGTAGGTGGTGGCAATGGCAGCACAGTTTCTGATTTATGTTTACGTGGATCCCGCATAGAAGATCTCTGCTTGGACTTCACACTACCTGGCTATCCTGAGTACATTCTGAGACCAGGAGATGAAATTGTACTGTCTTAGTTTACAACCCCACCTCTTCCTATTCTTGTAGTACTTGTCCATGATTGCTGATGACTTGCTGTTCTATTACAGGTTGATATTACCAATCTTGAGGAGTATATTTCCCTTGTCGTTGATGCTACTGTCAAGAGAGGAGTTGCTCGGCAGATCGACGCGTTCAGATCTGGATTCAATCAGGTTAGCAGTCTCGTTATCTCTTTCTTTTCTGTTGCTTTTGGCTTTTAAACATAATAATGTAGAAAAAGATGATTCTGTGAATTAGAGACTTCCGTTTTTTATTTTTTTAGTCTGACCTCCATAATTAATTACCAGGTGTTTGACATAACATCTCTACAAATATTCACCCCTTCTGAGCTGGACTACTTGTTGTGTGGTCGTAGAGAGTTGTGGGAGGTGATTTTTCCACTTTTCAGTTTCCCATAATTAAGAAACTTGAAATTATCATTTCTAAAATCTTATTTTCTTGCAGGCGGAGACTCTTACTGAACATATCAAATTTGATCACGGGTATACTGCCAAAAGTCCGGCGATCATTAACGTATGTTACTTTTCTCTATCCA
>NW_010923986.1:0-977 GCF_000633955.1 Camelina sativa | reverse complement strand
TAATGGGCCTGTATTTTGAGAATTTGTTGGGCTTGATATTTGGGTGTGTGACGACGTACCAGAATCCAATTGTGGAGTATGTGACGAGGACTGCGGCACAGGAGATGGAGGATTAGGAGGACTAACCTGTGATGGTGGAGACGAAGACAGAGGCGACGGTGGGACAGTAGGGGCCACCGGAGGTGATGACGGCGGAGAGGAAGCCGTAGGGTGAGGATTCAAACACGGAGGCGACAAGGAATGAGGGAGTGGCGATGGAAGGAAACTGACGGAGGCTGTGTGTCGATGGTTGTCGTCACACTGGTCATGGGAGGTAGAAGACGGTGAGGGTGATCTGAAGGGGAAACTGTCTTCCACAAACTGAACATGTCTTGATGTATAGACACGACCAGTCGAAACCTCCAAGCACAAATACGCACTCTGCGTGAGTGAATAACCAATAAACACACACATTGTGGATCTTGCTTCAAGCTTTGTCTTGGTGTAGGGACGAAGCCATGGATAACAAACACAGCCGAACACTCTCAACTTCAAGTAGTTCGGTGATTGCTGAAATAGCTTGACATACAGAGACTCACCATGTAACACCGCTGTTGGCATCCGGTTAATAAGATAAACGGCCGTTGAAAAAGCGTATGGCCAATATGTGTTGGGAACGGACGCATGATTGAGAAGAGCCAAACCAGTCTCAACAATGTGCCTATGCTTACGCTCAGAGAGGCCATTGTGTTCTGGTGTGTGTGGCGGTGATGTAAGATTCGAGATACCATGTTGTGCTAAGAAAGACCGCAACGCAATGAATTCTCCCCCATTATCCGAGTACAAGGTACGGATACGGCACTGAAAGTGGTTCTCCACCAATGCCTTGTAGGCGATGAAAACGTCTTTGACTTGAGACTTTTGTTTCAATGGATACAACCAGGTATATCACGTAAAATGATCAACGATAACCAGATAGTATTTGAAGTGATCGGTAG
>NW_010923985.1:0-978 GCF_000633955.1 Camelina sativa | reverse complement strand
ACGCATACTAAAGAAGTTCTTCTTCATGCAAAAGTTTTTGAAACTTCTGGAAAAGGACAACTTATTATTGAAGCTGGAGCAGACTATCAAGATATCAAAGGCGCCGAAGGAGCATTGATTTCTGATGCTAACTCTTCTCATGCCTAACTTGGCCGCCAACATCAAGCCAACGACGTTAAACAAGTGCGCTTCTTGGGAGGCAACCCAAGCTAGTAAGTATTTATTTTTAGGATTTATTTTCTTTTATTTTTAATATTTTTGCAATTTTAGTTTCAGGTTTTCATAAAAAAAAAAAAAAATAGAAAATAGAAAAGCCAAAAAAAAGGAAGAAGAAGGTCCATGGATTGACTACACTTACCATGACTAGTGGCAAGTACCAACTACTGACCGGCCATGTTCAACATGACCGAAGAATGGCGAAGGCGGNAGAAGGTCCATGGATTGACTACACTTACCATGACTAGTGGCAAGTACCACCTACTGACCGGCCATGTTCAACATGACCGAAGAATGGCGAAGGCGACGGATCATCACCATCCTTGAGTGATCGATGCCGAGAGTCCCCACCAGCCATGTCCTGTGTACCATGACCGTACCAGCTGCTGATGTCCGCGACCATTCATCCGTGTACCGCGAGACAACTCCGAACCACCACCATCCTCACCACAAACCATCACCATTCTTTTACTTAGGTATGTTTTTATTATTTTTATTTTATCATTATTATTGATGGTTTTAGGTTTTTGTTTCAAGGAGGATGCATTTAGAGATATATCAAACACAATTCGATTGAATTTAGCCTAGTTCATATTTGATGTCAAGCAACCAAAGGAAGTACAAACGGTTAGTCACCACATTTTCACTACCACAGCTGACCTCTAGACAATTTTTGGGCAACCATTAAACGTCTAGAGCCGACACAACATCATTACATCAAGGTGACATTGTTCTTAAACCCTACACTTTTCCTTATAATTT
>NW_010923984.1:0-978 GCF_000633955.1 Camelina sativa | reverse complement strand
ACTAGCACGCGAGATAATCATAAGATACATGAAGCCAATATTTCCAAGTCTTGGTGTCGAAGATAAAGAATGATATGCATTTTTTTTTTCTTTCTTGGACTCATGGACCCGATAGTCCATTTTCAAACCCCCAATAAAAGAAAACATATCCAAAGATAAATTACTTCGAGATATAGATGTTTATATACTTTTTTTATTTTTTTTTGAACAAACAGTTGTTTATTTACTTAGTTGCAAATATTATGAATAAATTGAAACAAATTACACAAAGAGTTGGTTGATGTCAAAAAAAAAAAAAAACACACATAGATTTGGTATTAATTTGGTAAATATATTTTGACAATTGTAAATCCAATCCAATTAGTTTTTGCTAATTTGTTTAAAATGATATTTAATAAAATCATTAAAACAGAAAAGCCCAATTAATAGTTTAACGTGTATACATATCTAGAGCTCATCAACACAAATTATTCATGTATATAAGATAATTTAATTCATTTGACAATATGTTTTCAAAAATCCGAAACAAAAATTGAACAATCTTCGCGTTACCATTGTTGCGTTCTTGGCTTTTTTTGTCTTCAACGCGATTAGTATTATACATTTGACACTTTGGTCATTGGCTGCTTTAACAAAAACTCATTTTTTTTTTTCATTTGGTAGTTACGAATTCGTTGGAGGAACTCAAAATGGACACTCTATCCAAATCCAAATAATTCAAATGCAAAATGGACCAGGGTTGTTTAAACCATATTGCTTGTAGGCATTGTTCTTATCAGGATTGCAAATGCGATCATGGAAAGTGTAAATGCCATGGCTCTAAACCCCCAAGACAATGATCCAACAACATCTTGAACTACTCTTTCTCCTGTATAATCATTTGTTTATAATGCAAAATAAACTAAATCGCAATTTTTTCAATTGAGAAAATTAATAATGAAGATTATATATCAACCGTTTAATATATAAACTATATAT
>NW_010923983.1:0-979 GCF_000633955.1 Camelina sativa | reverse complement strand
GGAAGAACCATCGGTCCTAAAGTTGTGATGTTTGTCTTTAGAGCGTCTCCCGCGACAGACATGAGCTCTCGAGCTAAAGAGACACCGATTGTTCCTCTCTCGTCTTCCTTCTGGTACACGCAATTGTAGTTCTTGTCGTCTGATCCTTTATGTGTTCGAACGACGTTGACCAGCGAGTACTTTGACTTCTTCCGGTCTTGTCGGCGGTTAGAGAGGAGAATCGCGGCTCCGCCCATCCGGAAGATGCAATTGCAGAGAAGCATAGACCGGTCATTTCCAAAGTACCAATTTAGGGTTATGTTTTCCGTGCTCACCACGACAGCGTAGGAATTAGGGTTTGCTTTGAGTAGATTGTTGGCAAGATCGATTGAGATTAATCCGGCTGAGCAACCCATCCCTCCGAGGTTGTAGCTTTTGATGTCTTCTCTCATCTTGTAATGGTTCACGATCATGGCCGATAGAGACGGTGTCGGATTGAATAAGCTGCAGTTTACAATCAAGATTCCGACTTCAGCCGGTTTAATTCCGGTTTTCTCGAAGAGGGAATCTAAGACTCCGAACATAACGGCTTCAGCTTCGGCACGTGCCTCAGACATATTCAGCTTCGGCGGTTTTGAGGTAATGCCACGTGGCAGATAAGTCTCGTCTCCTAAACCGGCCCGGCTCGAGATTCTTTGCTGGAACTCAACCGTGTCTTCTGTGAACGATCCATTTTCCTCCGTCATCGTCAAGAACGAATCCACAGATATTTTCCGCTCCTCTTCCGGTTTGTAGCAGGAGAAGTCAACTAGATAAATCGGTTTAGACCGGTTAGCCACGTAGAGGGTCAAAACGAAACAGAGGAAAACCAAGCAGGCCAGTCTCGTCGCCCCGTCGAGTTGAACCGCCTGGTTAGACCAAAGCTCGGAAAGCGTATCCAACGTTAAACCGGCTAGCTGAACCAGCACGGTTCCGGCTAAGGGAAGAATGATAAGAAAGA
>NW_010923982.1:0-980 GCF_000633955.1 Camelina sativa | reverse complement strand
TAACCCCATCCTTAAGGCCTCTACTTATCTGATTGTTTCTACATCTTAAAAACTTGTTCTTTGTTTTAGTTGCAATAGGTTGCTCATTTATCTCTGTTTGTTTAGCTTATTTTTGCTCTCTTTTGTTATCGCATTTTAGCTCTTGTTCTGCAAACTCGTTTTGTTCGTGCATCTTGTTCACTCTAGGTTGTTAGACAAAAAATCATTTTGAATCTGGCATAACTTGTGACTATTTGATTGTATCTCGATTGTTAGTAAAGTTTTTCATTTGGATTGACATCTTCTGTACTACAACTGCATTAGATTAATTGAGACCTAAAAAAGCCTAGTATCACTTATAAAATGTGCTACCGAAGTAAATTGGTTGGTTACGTTGTTTAAAGATAGAACAAAGAGGTTCATTAGAAACTTGTCTAACAGTTTGTTGCCGCGGTGATAAGAACGGATTAAGAATATAAAATGATGTGTAATCGTTAAAGTTGGTAATAGTTATGTATCTGTTTGCTTTCTTGGTTTTTTTTTTCTTATCTTTTGTAGCCAAAAATTAGTAGCCGATGTAAAATCTAACCAGTGCCTCGTTTATAATGGCTATATAATTAAGTACTTCGAAACTTCAACTAGATAAACTCTTGATTCTACTAGTTTTTTTAAAAATTGTTCAAGTAAAGAATTGTATAGTTAATTTTATTTTGTAAATGTTTTACGCAATCGAATCGTTGTTTGTATAGGTTACGAAAAAAGTAAATTGATTTTTATAGTCGTCGTGCGTTCCACATGAGTCGTTTTCAAGAGCAATATAATGTCACGAGATGATACTTCACAAGAATTCTTATTTTATGTTGTGGACTTGTGGTATCAAAGTTTTGTAAGTTGCGTTTGGGAACGACAAAGGACGTTACATTGGTTCCCAAGAGGTAGAAAAACTTAGGGACCCCTTTTATTCCTTCACTGTAACCACTGATCGACCACAACATGACTAG
>NW_010923981.1:0-980 GCF_000633955.1 Camelina sativa | reverse complement strand
TTTCTCTCGGTTTTAGCCTGTTTTCTTTGTTTTAGCCTATTTTGGGATAAAATGGGTAAAAGTGGTGTTTAAACATTCCAAATTTAACCCGAACTGTTATAATTATTCAAATGCATTGGATTATTACATATGTTGACCCTATTAAGAGTAACATAGCTGTTTACTGCTTTAAATCAATGTTTTCTCTCGGTTTTAGCATGTTTTCTCTGTTTAAGCATGTTTTGGGATAAAACGGGTTTAAGTGTTGTCTAAACACTCCAAATTCATCTCGAACTCTTACAATAAGTCTAATGCATTGGATTCTCCCACATTCTGACCCTAGAAATAGTAACAAAGCTGTTTCTACTTCGAATCAATGTTTTCTCAGTTTTAGCCTCTTTCGGGACAAAATGGGTAAAAGTGGTGTCTAAACATTCACAATTCAAACCGAACNTCTAATTAGTCAAATGCATTGGATTGTTACATATTTTGACCCTAGAAAATGTAAAATATCTGTTTACTGCTTTAAATCAATGTTTTCTTTAGGTTTTAGCCTGTTTTCTCGGTTTAAGCCTGTTTTGGGATAACGAGTTTAAGTGTTGTCTAAAGACTCCAAATTCATCCCGAACTCTTACAGTTAGTCAAATGCATTGGATAGTCACACATTCTGACCCTAGAAAAAGTAACAAAGCTGTTTACTGCTTCGCCTCAATGTTTTCTCGGTTTTAGCCTGTTTTGGGAAAAAATGGCTAAAAGTAGTGTCTGAACACTCCGAATTCAACCCGAACTCTTATAATTAGTCAAATGCATTGGATTCTCACACATTCTGACCCTAGAAACAGTAACAAAGCTGTTTCTACTTTGAATCAATGTTTTCTCGGTTTTAGCCTGGTTCGGAACAAAATGGATAAAAGTAGTGTCTAAACACTCCTAATTCAACCTGAACTGTTATATTTATTCAAATGCATTGGATTGTTACATATTTTGACCCTACAAAGAGT
>NW_010923980.1:0-981 GCF_000633955.1 Camelina sativa | reverse complement strand
TGGATTGTTACATATTTTGACCCTAGAAACAGTAACTAAGCTGTTTAATGTTTCGAATCAATGTTTTCTTGGTTTTAGCCTGTATTCTCGGTTTAAGCCTGTTTTGGGATAAAACAGGTTTAAGTGTTGTCTAAGCACTCCAAATTCATCCCAAACTCTTACAATTAGTCAAATGCATTGGATTGACACATATTAGTCAAATGCATTGGATTGACCCTAGAAACAGTAACAAAGCTGTTCACTACTTCAAATCAATGTTTTCTCGGTTTTAGCCTGTTTCGGGACAAAAATGGGTATAATTGTTGTCTAAACACTCTAAATTCAACCCGAACTCTTATAATTAGTCAAATTCAATGGATTGTTACATATTTTGACCCTAGAANAGAAACAGTAACAAAGCTGTTTACAGCTTTGAATCAATGTTTTCTCGGTTTAAGCCAGTTTTGGGATATAACAGGTTTAATTTTTTGTCTAAACATTCCAAATTCATCCCAAACACTTACAATTAGTCAAATGCATTCGATTGTCACACATTCTGACCCTAGAAACAGTAACAAAGCTGTTTACTTCTTCGAATCAATGTTTTCTCAGTTTTAGCCTGTTTCGGGACAAAATGGGTATAAGTGTTGTCTAAACAGTTCAAATTCAACCCGAAGTCTTGTAATTAGTCAAATGCTTTGGTTTTTTAGATATTTTGACGCTATAACCATTAACAAAGCTGTTTACTGATTCGAATCAATGTTTTCCTTGTTTTAGCTTGTTTTCTCGGTTTAAGCCTATTTTGGGATAAAACAGGTTTATGTGATGTCTAAACACTCCAAATTCATCACGAACTCTTACAATTAGTTGAATGAATTGGACTGTCACACATTCTAACCCAGAAACAGTATCAAAGCTTTTTACAACTTCAAATCAATGTTTTCTCGGTTTTAGACTGTTAAGGGACAAAATGGGTATAATTGTTGTCTAAACACTTCAAAT
>NW_010923979.1:0-981 GCF_000633955.1 Camelina sativa | reverse complement strand
GCATATAGATATGGAGAAGTTGGCATCCCTGAACATAAACATAGAGACTCAAGTCATCAAACTTTTCTCAAAAACTTACTTTAAGAAGAAAAAAAGGGTTGAACTTACCAAGCACTCCTGGGCCACCGTGATCGCTATAATATATGAAAATATGATCGTTTGGACCGCTATTTACAACTTTGCCACTTCCTCCTTTAAGAGCTTTTTTATTTCCAAGGATCACAGCAAATAAGTTATCAACATTGACTTCATCTCCAGTATAATCCTGCCACAAGCAAAACCCCAACAATTCAAATCACAAATCCGTTTCAAAAGATCCATAAACCGTAGCTAAAAATCTAAAACAAAATCCAAAGATTAAAAACCTTGGGAACTCCGTTATAGACATCCTCTCCATTAGGACTGTTAATAATAACTCCAGGCCTTGGATTCTCTTCGTGCTCTGCAATATCATCATACATAAACACTACAATATTCTCCTCTTTCACTCCACCTTTCTTTAGAAGCTGATACGCATGACAAACATCCGCCTGCAAAATTTTTACCAAATGATCAATTAGCCTTTACCAAACTAACTTGGGGGGGCTGACAAAAACTTCATTGTTTCAAAAAAAGAAACAAAACAGTAACCAACCCTAAGATTCGAGTATTACAAGAACTTGTCGCTCAAATTGAAAAAAAAAAATGAAATGGACCTTGTAGACTAAACCAACTAGCAAAGATCGTATCAAATCCGAGAAATACCAAAACCGGCGCCGCGATTTCGTAATTTCGAAATTTCGATTAATGATCAACAGAAACGTAAGATTTAACCAGCATTGACTAAAAACAACTAGCCAACAAGATCATCAGCAATTTCGTAAATTTCGAAATGAGAGGATCACATCGATACCTGATGTCTATAATTCCAGTATCCGCTGGATCCGGCGACGAGAACAGCCCACCTAGTAGAACCATCGTCGTTCTCTTGAGTTGGTGGGC
>NW_010923978.1:0-982 GCF_000633955.1 Camelina sativa | reverse complement strand
TCAACCAAAAAAAAATTAATGACTGATAAATTAGGATATGCATCATTTATATACCTAACTGTATTATAAAAAGGTACACATAAACAACAACAACAAAAATATATCGCAAAAATCACCTTTTTTATGGCATATTCTTAGTAATTTTTCACATATATTATATATAGCCTTTTTTTTATAATAACGTGTAAATATCATTAAGAAATTAAAGATGATCGGCTAATTAATGACCAACAAAAAAAATTTGGTAATCTTCTTGTTTAATTTACTTGTTTTACCAACCTGTTGCGTTTGTTTGTGAAGTATACTCCTCCTTATACTAGGGTAGGGTCTAGCACAACTGCACAAGTCCATTGTTTTGTAATGGAGGGAAAGATTAGAGCTAGCTTTCTAAATTCTTCAACACTTTCCTACAATCTCTCTTAGGTGTTGATTGGTTTTCCCGCTGCGTTTGCGGGTGATAGCGGTTGCTAGCGATTGGTACCAATCACACCAATCGCTCCAAATCGCTCCCAAGCGCTTCAAACCACTAAATTCCAAAAGCTGCTTCCCGCAAGCGTTTGCAGTTGCGGGCGATTGCGTTTAGGAATATTTTTTTTTAACTTGAAACAAATCAATCATAATGAAATATTCTTTTATATATATCTTTTACCTAACTATTTTATTCATTAAGGATGAAAAAATGAAGTGCGAATACAATTGAGAATATTAAAAATAAACAATTGGAAAAAATAAGATTTCAATTAATAATAATCCGGAAAACTTGATGTAAATTTAACGACATATCGCACGTAAGTTCAAAAATATCTAAATAAAATATAACATTTCATCAGAAATTTATGAACATAAGATTATTTGTGAAAAAAAAAAAAAAAAATCACGAGTGACTCTTTTCAACTCTCGTTTGATCATTACTACCGATGCAAATACTGCTCCATGGAACTTATTGAGTGTGTGAGATTTAAGAAAGAAGATCTACGATCTA
>NW_010923977.1:0-983 GCF_000633955.1 Camelina sativa | reverse complement strand
TATTACCCTTGATTGCTTCTCATCTGACGTCAACCTAAGCCCCTTTTGATTCAGAAGAAAATCTCCATCATGAAACGTTCCACTCGCAGTCCTGTTTTCGTTTTTTTAAAATCAAATTCACAGAACAGATTCAAACCCAGAAAAATTAATGATTCGAATCGATCGATTTGGGTTTTGCAATCCCGTGAAATGAAACAGATCGAAGTACAAAAAAAAAAAGATAGGAGAAATCGCGAAAAAAACTTACAAGAAGGAAGAGATTGGGGTTTCTTGAGCTGGAACGGAGAGGAGCTTAAGCTGCTTCAAATTCGATTTGATCTTCACCATTTTTTCAATTTTCTTGGGATTATCGCTCTCTAACTCTCTCTTTATTTCTTTCTAGGGTTTTGTAAAAAATAAGCAATTTCAAGATAGTGTGGAGAGAAGAAGACGACGATTCTTCAATCGTAACGGACTTATTGATTTTGAACGCGTGAGACCGGGAAAAGTAATAAAATAACAAAATCATAGTTAAAATCAAGAATTAAATGGGCTTTGATTTATAGATGCGGCCCATTAATTGCACCACAACAGAACCATTCCACCACCGGTTATCTCTGGTATGTTTGACAGCTGGCGATAATAACAATCTTAATTGCTTTTGTTTTGTTTTTTGGTTTTGGAGATCCGAATTATATAATTATTTGAGTGTTGATAAAATTAAAAACCAAATTTTCATTACTTTTTGTTTTGTCGGTTTGAAATTATGTTTCTCCCACACTTTATGAATTGTTAAGCAAAATATGTATTTTGTGATCAAATTGATTATTTTATTTAGAGTATATACAAAAGGTCAAAAGCTCAACAAAAAATTAAATTCCATGGGACCAATTTTTTTAATTTATAATAGGGTAGTTTTGAGAATAACGCATAAATAACGGGCGACTAAAGTAAAAGAAAAAAAGTTGGAATAATAATGGAATCTCTCAAAGAGCTTAGCGGAA
>NW_010923976.1:0-984 GCF_000633955.1 Camelina sativa | reverse complement strand
CCAGTTTGGTATCAGAGCAAGCGACGTTCCTGTACCGTGATCTCAAGTAACGATCATGGCACCGAAGCCTATCTACAACTTTTCAGCAAACAAGAGACGTGTTGTTGAACAACAGCCAAACAAATGGATGGAGCTTCGTCAGACTCTCTTTGCGATGAGGGAGAACTTTGATGTGACACTCCACAAATCGCTTCAGCAACAGAAGGAGACGGCGTTCACTACGCACACGTCGCAAGTCCACTCTCCAAAAGATAGGATGGAAGTGGTCGGTGACCTCTTTCCCGATCTCATCGGAGATCTAATCTTCGACGTCCACGGTGACGTTGATGTTCATGGTCATGATTTTTTAACTACAGATGGAGATCCAGCTTTTGACATCTATGAAGATGAAGAACCGATCTATGATATTGAAGTTTCCAAAGACATAACTGTTTCAGCCTATGATCAAATTCATGAAAAGAGTTTTATGGGTAACGTCATGTTGAGTAATGGTGATTCTCTTCTCACGAACCATAGTTCGTTTCTTCAAAGTGAAGATATCTCCAAGGAGCTCTCTGGTCTGCCAGTGTGTGACGTTGACGATGAAGCCGACAATGTTGGCGTAGAAGATAACGCAAACACTTCTCCAGATGATTACCCAATATATGACGTGTTTGATAACGAAGTTCATGATGGGCATGGATCTTTGATTCTAAACCTGTACGAGGAAGAAGATGTTGTTACTGCATACAACAATGGTTGTAGTAATACAAAGGATGCAAAACACGTTGACACCAACGTTGCGGATAAAAACAGTGACCCAAATTTTTGTTTTGTAAGTGATGATTATGATTCGGTTTATGGAGCAGTACTAGGGGAGAAAGAGTTTCGGGTAGCTAAAGGGATGGCGGATGTCAATGCTCTTGTGCCTTTCAAAAAATGTGGCTTAGGAGAAGATTTTCGAGTGAGATGTATGAAAAATACAAAAGATGAAGACATCCATGA
>NW_010923975.1:0-984 GCF_000633955.1 Camelina sativa | reverse complement strand
ACAGTCTTCCGCTCTACCAACTGAGCTAAGGTCGGTTACATTAATCAGGTTAACAAATTAATATAAATTAATATTTAATTACAAAGAACAACCAAAATGCTCTTCTTTTCACGCCTCGTCTGAAGTGTTAAGAACCCAAAGTCTCAAAAAATTTCCAAGGTAGACAATTCTGTTACATGATTGTCTACATTGTTTCTTTTTTTTTTGGGGATTATTATAAGCAAGTGAATGCTTTCTGACATCTTGTGCGGATTATTTATGCAAATTATGTTATATATATATATGCACATACTTTTTATTTACTCTATAATTTAGCATCGTTGAAACGTATATACAAACCCTGTTAAAGTAGATCGAGCTACCTATAGTTCCACTGAGTGTTGAATGCGTGTGTGAACGTAAAATTATTTTAATCGAAAACGTGCTTTACAAAGTATTTACATGCATATATGCCTACGGTTTAAGAGAAATTTTAATATTGAAAAGAAAAGTGTAGTATATGAATATGAGTTATGATTACCTTAACAAGACCTAAATATAATAGTCTACCACATATGACACAATATTATAGCATTGATAATATTGGTGGATCAAGATTTAATTTATCAGCTTCTCGTCCCAGTTAAAATATAAACAGAAGGGTGTGTCAGTGTGTGTGTATATATATACTTTAGTGTGCATAGATGTAACATATACGTAGCTTTGTATCAAACTTAAATCCAACGAAAGTGAGACTTTTTATATACGCTCATGAAGACAGCAATAAAATATTACATCTCCTCTTCATTTTTCCAATATAATGGCTACATCTTTTTTCAACAAACTGAGCCAATAAATCAACCTAACATGCGAATATAAACCTTAAAATTTCTTTTTCGATTTTCCACTAGATCAATTTAGAAATAATCCAAAAACGTATGAGATCTCATCTAATGATCTATCTATTGTGGCACATAGTTTAGGTTTTGATGTGTTTAATGTATT
>NW_010923974.1:0-985 GCF_000633955.1 Camelina sativa | reverse complement strand
GGTGATTATGTTAAATTGAGAGGAGGATCTGATGAAGAAGAAGGATCATCGTCGGAATCAGAATCGTCATCTGGTTGTTCGATTGGATCCGTTACTTCTGTTTGGTTCTGGGTGAAATTGATCTCCTTGGTCGCTTTTTTGGGTTCTTTGGCTTTTGTTATTATCAAATGGATTGGTCCCTTTTTAATCGAAAAGGTTCGTTTTTTTCTTTTTCTTTTTTTCGAAGATCTGATTGCTTATATGGTTACATTTGATTGGAATTAGGGTTTGCGTAAAGGAGTCTAGTTTCTTCTGATTTAAATTAGGGTTCTTATGTCTTATGATTTGTGAGCTCAGCCACTAAAGTTTGAAACTTTCGTCCAATTATGTGTCTGTGGTTTGCTAATTTGTCTATCATTCATGAGCTCTGTCTGGTGTTTCTCAATCGACTATGTTTTGCTTGTTCCAGAATTAGTTTGACATGTTCATTTGTGATGCTAGAAACATTGTTTAATAATGGGTGGCCTATGGCGTGGCTGATGTCTTTATACTCCATTGCAGCTCACCAGCGTTAAGTTCGAATGTAAATAATTTTTATATGGATTTGCACTATTTCTGTGTATGTGTTAATAAAGGGATCCATTTTGATGTTTGTAAACTATGCAATTGTTGAGATTTGTGATAGCCTAATAGAGTTGGTCTCTTATGTTATGAAACGTCAAGTATATATCCTCATATGTGCTTGATGTGTTTTACGTTTTCAGGAACTGATTCCGTTTATAAAATGGGTGAGAGGAACTTTCAGCATCCCGGTTCTTGGTCTTCTACTCTTTGCCTCGGTAGCATTGTTCCCAAGCATTCTTCTTCCCTCTTCTCCTTCCATGTGGATGGCAGGACTTACGTTTGGTTACGGAAAGGGGTTTCTTTTGATTTTGTCAGCAGCATCAATTGGTGTTACTCTTCCTTTCTTAATCGGACATCTCTTTCTCCACAAGATGCAAGTAAG
>NW_010923973.1:0-985 GCF_000633955.1 Camelina sativa | reverse complement strand
AATATAGGGAAATTAACAATGTGTTTGTATCTATTAGTAGTCGTATTCAATGCAATGACATGTTGCCAATTTTAATGCAATCGCCAACTGATTTGACGTCCATATAAGTCAATTTTAATCGATATGAGTTGCAGGGTTGTAGATGTCAAATATCAGTTATGTAATTTTACTTATATACGTACACGAGTACCAAAGAACCAACAGAGCTTGTTGAATACATTTGGCGTGGCTAATAAACAGACTTAAATCATTACATTTTTATATAAATATATTCCTATACAATCAGTACATTTTACTGTTAAATACCATCGAGTTAATTACCTGTTATAGTTAAAAAAAAATTACCACTGTCCTCACTATATATAGAGGTGTANTGTTATAGTAAAAATAAAATTACCACTGTTCTCACTATATATAGAGGTGCGTACGTAAGAAGATGTTCTATTCCCTACACACAGCAAATACCATCCACAGCCCATATCGTCTCCAACAAAAAAATAAAAACAATGAACACCCCTCCAAACGAGATATTCCTGGCCATCAAGCTGCCAAACCCTACAAGGCTCCTTNAAAAAAAAAAAAAAAAAACAATGAACACCCCTCCGAACGAGATATTCTTGGCCATCAAGCTGCCAAACCCTACAAGCCTCCTTGTCAATTTTCTACCCATATCTGTCACTCCTATCCCCGCCTTGGTCGAGGCGCTGAACACTGTCGACCTTCAAACTGTTCAGCTTCGTCCGTTCATCACGTCGCCACAGTTCATCACTATGGAGTCTAAGTTCAGGCCCTACTTTGAGCTTCTCCTCTACAGGGGCCACATCTTAGCAAACTATCTTGAGGGCGTCAGGCTAGCTTCAAACTCCCCGACCGTTGGTGAAGGTATGGCGTTGCTACGTTTTTTTGCACCAACGGATCCGTATGCGAACTTCGCTTACGTGCTGTTCGCAACGTTTACCGGCCAAGTGATGGAGGCCGAGGCGTT
>NW_010923972.1:0-985 GCF_000633955.1 Camelina sativa | reverse complement strand
GTAAAAAGAGCGTAGCTTTGAAGCCTCAAATTTCGTTCAGGCATTTCGCCGAACACGTATGATGCGTGATCTAGCCAATTACACTGCTACCATTAAGTAGCTAATTTCAGAAAACAGTGTACAAAGGAGTATCCAATACATTTGACGGAATAAACAAATTTTGAAGCCCCTTACCTTTCATAGTCTGAATCAAAAACTCCAACCTTGTACCCAAAAATCAACTACGCACAATTGACCAGAATAAGTGAGAGATACACTCTAAATCAATTTAAAGATGCAACTGGGATGAGATGCAGGACCTCAAATATAGACCACAGACCAATCAGGACCACAACCTTATTATACAAGTGCAGTGCAGCATCCTCTGTTTCATCCGATCAGCAAGCTATACCGCAGGTTTTGAAGTCTTACGTTTTCGTTCAGGCATTTCACCGAACATTTACAGTGTGTGATCCGAATCTTTCGAAAGCATTCCTTTCAAACCTTTGCTAAATTCTCCAACTTTAATTATGAACTGAACAATGGTGTGTCATCAGCAAGAGCAAAAAAAAAAAAAAACACATGTGGAACACACATGTTCATATACAGCATTATCTTTTCATGTGTCGATAAATCACTACTAAATTAGTAAATTCTTTGATTAAACTTAATTATTTAGGTGTTTGAAGATTTCGAAAATTAGGATATTTGGTATTTTGAATTTTCTTTTCATCCACGTAACCATTTATATTCTCACCTATATCCATTTTAAATACATATAATTTTTAAATAAATTATTTTATAATGTATTTTTCTCGTTCACAAACATATTTTTTTCCTTTTGTTATGATTGAATTTCTTGTTATATCTATATCCATTTTAGTTATTTAAAAAAATATATATATATATATCCAATAGGACTCAGTTCTACAATTTGTCAATTTCCATAACAAATAGTTTCTTAGAGCAAGTTTATCGGGGGGTTTATGATAGAGTTCTTAGTGTT
>NW_010923971.1:0-985 GCF_000633955.1 Camelina sativa | reverse complement strand
AAGTGTTTAGAGTTCTAGATCTGTTCTTAATTGTTTGAATCCTATTTCTTCTTTGATTTAATGTTTCATAATTTTCTGAAAAATTCCCTAGGCCTAGCTTTTTAATCTTCTGAATTTACAACAGCTTTTATTTAATATTTTGCATTGTTTATTTTAATTCAATTTAATCTGTTTAGCATAATTGGAAAACTCTATAATCCATTGTGTTTGATTTTGAGTCTCTGTGGATTCGACCCCTAAGTACTGCATTGATCTCTTAATTTCAGAGAGTAGCTCTAGGGTTTAATTTGAGCATATCAAATTTTGGCGCCGTTGTCGGGGACTCTTTGATCTACCATTAGATTTGAGTTTTAGATTTTATCTAATTTTTTTTTCTTTTTATTTTCTACTTACACGTTTTGGTTTTTCTTCTCTTTGGTGTTTCAGGTGCATGCCTCCTAGACCTCACACAAGGAGCAACAAGTATGGTCCTACTGTGAATCTTTCAAACCAAGAGTTGGGAAAACTTGAGCATGAGAACAGAAAAGTAGCCAAATCCTTGACGATGGTTAACCCAATCATTCTGATGCGAGATGAGGATGGTGCTTTGAGGGATCAAGAGGGCCACTTGCGCAATGAGCACGGCCAAAAGCTGGATGCAGAAGGCAATGTGATTGCTGAACCTGTTGACAACGAGCAGGCTGTCGTGAACCAGCAAGANCGTCGTTGATGAGCCGAATCTTGGTGTCGATCGACACCAACAAGAGGGTGTCGATCGACACCCACCTGCAGCAGACGTACGTGGAGCTGCCAACCACGTCCAGAACCCAGTTCGAAGACAGGATCAAAACCGGGATCTTATCAGGACCATTGCTAACTACAACCGGGCTGATCTTGTGTATGAAAACCGGTCTGCTATTGTTCCTCCACCATTCCAGACGAATGATTTTGAGCTGAACCCTGCTTACTTTCAACTGGTTGGGCAGAGACCTTTCTCAAACCTGCC
>NW_010923970.1:0-986 GCF_000633955.1 Camelina sativa | reverse complement strand
TAAGCAGTATTCAGGTCGCCTTCTCTTAGCCAGTTTATGCGAGAGCGCTGTCTAAAATAAGCTTCTTCAATCTTCCTGAGGAATTCCCACTTAGCGTGCATTTCTCTCTCCTGGTGGAAAAGGTCAGTGGATGGTGTAGACATTGCCTGAACCTGCACATCTTGAAGCAAACGGTTAGTTTCTCTCACCCTATTCTGAATATCTGAGAAATTCTCTCTTGAAAGTGTTTTTAAATCTCTTTTTAGTGTTTTTTGTTTTGCACTCAGTACTGACAAACTTGTTTCCAAGGGATGTGAATTTCCAGCCAAGTCCCAAGCAGATCCAATCGTTTGGAGAAAGAGAGGGTGGGATGTGAGGAAGTTGAAAAACTTAAATGGTTTTGTGCCAGCAGAGGGAAGAGATGCAGCAAGATTGAGGAGGCAAGGAGAATGGTCAGAGAATTCTGGGGCTAGGAAGGAAGCAACGCTGTTAGGGTAAGTAGAGAGCCAATGGTTATTTACTAGCAATCTGTCTAGCTTTTTTGCGATGGGGTTGATAGGGTTTTTATTCGACCAGGTGAAAAGAGGGCCTTGATACCGAAGGTCAAACAGCTCCATCTGAAGGAGGCAATCACGAAGCTCTAGCATACGGGAGGTGAGGTGGTTGACCAACAGATTTGAGTGCTCTGCGGGGTGTACTATTTGGTTGAAATCACCACCAACAAGCCAAGGGTTGGAGTCTAGGTGGAATCTTTGCTGAATCCCCATGAGTTCGCACCATAAATCAGTGCGTTCGTCACTCAGGTTAGGCGCATAAATAGCAGTGAAAAAGAATCTATGGCCTCCTTGAATGGTTATTTCACTAGTGACCATATGCCTTGATTGATGCAGCATACTTACTGTGGCAGGAGATTTCCAGATGATTACAATTCTCCCATCCTCATCAGAGTTGTGATTGGACAGATAATGCCAGCCAGGACAGGTAAGGTTCATGACTCTGTTCAGGTT
>NW_010923969.1:0-986 GCF_000633955.1 Camelina sativa | reverse complement strand
AAGAACTTAAAGTTCGTTGAGAGCTTCAACATGAAAACGAACAAGACATACAAGTTGGATGTCAACAAGTTCTCCGACCTCACCGACGAGGAATTCCAGGCGAGGTACATGGGGCTGGTTGTGCCGGAAGGTACTTCATCACTGGATTCCCACAAAACCGTGTCATTTAGACATGAAAATGTCAGTGAAATCGGTGAGAGCATGGATTGGAGACAGGAAGGGGCCGTTACACCGGTTAAGAACCAAAACCCATGTGGTAATTATATAATTATCGTCACTTATTTATTTTTTATTCTCATTGGATTTTTAGCCTTTTCTTTATTAATTTTAATGAAAGATTACAAATATATCAATGAGCATAATAGTGAAAGCTCTACAAGACATACAACCAATACCGAGTTAACAAAATAACTAAAAAGTAAAATACTAGCTAGGTTGCTTCTTTTCTTTGCTAAGTTTTCAATTAATCTGTTATTTTCCTTTATCGTTTTCGTATTCAGTTTAATTTGATTTTTTTGGTTGACTTACTGTTTTTGAATTTAAAAGACTATGATCCATCAGTCACATTACAAACCTTACAATTTTTCATCTCTGATATGGATTTTCCTTTATCGCTAGGCGATGACATTATTTTGATTGTAAATATCATCGATGATACATCCATGATATTACTTACTGTAATGGAACACAGGATGTTGTTGGGCTTTCTCGGCAGTGGCAGCAGTGGAAGGCATTATGAAGATTGCGAAAGGAAACCTCGTATCGCTGTCTGAGCAACAACTGTTGGATTGCAGCACAGAGAACTATGGATGTAACGGAGGGTTAATGGATAAGGCTTTCAATTACATTATAAACAACCAAGGAATCACCACAGAGGATAGCTATCCTTACCAGGAATCACAACAAACCTGTGACTCAACTCATTCTGCTGCTGCAACCATCAGCGATTACAAGACGGTTACCCAAAATGATGAGGAAGCATTGCT
>NW_010923968.1:0-987 GCF_000633955.1 Camelina sativa | reverse complement strand
CTTTCCCCACAAATCCCTGAGATACCCAAAAGTTGCTTTATTCCCCAATACCTGACAATTCCAACTTAAAATCTTCATTTATCCGCTGTTGGTTTGGGTGGCTTGACTCCACCAGTTGGATCCTTCTCCTGATTTGGGTTCCTCATGTTTGATCCTTCTCCCGCCTCTTTAGGGACAGGGCGTTTCCTTGGTGTTGTGCGTAAGTACACATTCAATTTCCTGGAAGCAGCTCCTTTGAGAGCCAAAGGAGGTTTCCCCTTGTTAGCCTTTTCCGCCCGCGGAACCATGACAGCGGGTGCATCTGAACCAAGTATCGCTTCCACGGGGCCAGCACCTGAGTTTGCTGTTTCTCCTCCGAGAGATCCAATATCCGTTGGATCCAAGGTAGGGTCCTCCACCGAAACCTCCATATCACCATCAGTCTGCTGCTGAGGATCATCAACCGTTGTCTCCCCCACCTCTTTTTCGACCTCCTCCATCTGCTGATCAAAATTCTCCTCCAGAGGTTCCTTTGCTGTTGTCGAAACCGGTAACTTTCCTGACTCATCCACAAGTACTGGAGTGTTGCCTGTATCACTTGAGTTGAGCTATCCTGCATAGCACCAAAACCAGTGGATTGTGAAGCCGACCCAGCACTCGGGACTGAGGAGTCCGCATCAACCAAAATCACCTCTTCTCGCAGATCGCGTTCCTGAAAAAGAGGCCTCCGAACCCGCTTCGGAGGTGGAACCCCAAAGGTTGCAGTCTGGACAGCCACATGCACGACCTGATCCGGAATCTGCCCCGGTTCCAGCTCTCCAACTGGAGCCACATCCACAGAAGGAGCCACAGTCGTGGAGGTTCTAACCTTCTGGCGGTAATCCTTAAACCCCCCAGAATTGTTGGACCGGCGCGGTTTGGAAGACTCGCCCGTTTCCCTTGAGGTCCGGTTCTTTGACCCTGCATCCTGTTTACCTTTGGGTGGACGCTGACCAGACTGAGATGATC
>NW_010923967.1:0-988 GCF_000633955.1 Camelina sativa | reverse complement strand
TATTCCTTTTTATTTTTGCAGCTGTCTCAATATTTATACCATCAAATCCCACATCGCGATCCCAACCTTGTGGATCATAGACAGGTCTCACGAGCCACTGGTCACCTGCCACAACGCATCGATATCTGTGAGCCGGAAAATCCGAATCAAAACTGTCTGGACCTGCCATGTCAGGCAGTGGAACAGCTGCTTGGTCGCTCTGTTCAGTGTCATTGAGATTTTCCTCTTCATTTAGCTTTTCATCCCGTCGTCTACGGAAGTCTTCCTTCAATTGCTTCTTCAGATAAAGGGTTTCCCTGTAATCAAGCTCGTCGAGATACTCTTTCTTCTGAGACTTTGACAGCTTTTCAAACCGGGATTTCCCAAGAATACGGATTGTAGGCAACTGGTCATACTCATCTTCCTCCTCTAATTCTGAATTCAGAAGCTTGTCTATCTCTTTCTCTGCTTCATCTTCACCTGATTGTAAGCGACGGCGCAGAAACACTGAAAGAAGATGAGGAAGGGAAGCTGTTCGGGTACTACTTGGCTGTCCCAGGCCACTGCTGTCATGAAACCTTAGTAGAGATTGGACATCGCCAAGAACTTTGGTACAAACGCACAAAAACATAAACTGAGGCTTCCATACCAGTCCATTTGGAAGAACAGACTCACCCGCAAGATTCTTTTTACAGCTCGAATGATTCTCAACTAACAGCACAGGGTTTTCTAGTTTTGTATCAGATACAGCCTGATGTATATAATGCTGAACCACATCCATGCGCTGGCCCACATATGACTCGTAGTTCATAGATTGTCCATTACGTCCTTCTGTAGCAGTTGAACAATGTGTCATTACAAGTATCGTGTTTAACCATATAGCTGCACCCAAGATTTCAGTTATAAGCTGCAGGAGGGAGTAATCACTGTATCGCATGTCAATCATATCAAGGCGGTCCAAGTAAAGAACTACATCAGGTGGACGCTTCTTAACGTATCTCTTGACAGA
>NW_010923966.1:0-988 GCF_000633955.1 Camelina sativa | reverse complement strand
TCTTCTGCAGTGTTCACTACTCTCGGCTTCTTCGACCACCGCGAGTCTTTTCGATCCCGTCTTCGATTATCTCCGCTCATTTGTTGGGCGATTGTAAAATTAAGCGGGACAGAGAGAGGAGCTTTGATTGATGATTCCTGGAGAAGCTTCGAACTTCGAAGGAAGGAGAATTTTAGTTTTTTGAGAAGAAGAAATTTAGGGTCCAAAAACAAAAGGGCTTTTACTGGTGTAGTAGGGCTTCGTGGATGTTGGACAAAAGTAGTGTAAGACTTTAGATAGAGAGAGAGTAATTTTTTTTCTTTTTTTTTCATTTTCCCGCACTTTCGAAATTTTAACCAAATTACTAAAACGCCCCTCCTTTTTTGTTGGAATCTAATTCGAGTTTAAGGGGAAATTTATTTAATTCTTGCACTAGTTAATAGTTTAATACAAAATAATAAGGCTAACTTCCAAATCAAAATAATCTACAAATTGGACCTTTAGGCCCAACAAAAGAAACTTCCCTACTCTGAGTCTGAGTGTTGAGAGCCTAAGTCCACGATAACTTTGAAATTGGGTTTCTTTTCGTTTTGTTCTATATTTATTTTTTTTCAAATTTTCTTGTACTTCCTCCATCGCTAACAGTCCCGAATTGCTAAAAATTCCAAAATGTAAATCTCCGATTTAAAGCTAACTAGTTTTAAATTCTTAGTTATCACGTAGAAATTGAAGCCTAGAGTTGTATTTAGTAACGGAAAATTGAAATCAGGTTATGTCAAGACATCTTTTGGGTTTGAATTACTAGTAGCGTAGTCATATATATGTGGGAATAGCTTTCTGGAAGCGATGTATAACTTTTCAGATATAATTCATCTCTCGTTGTCATGTCTTTTTAAGCTCATTGTTCTTAAGAATTATATATATGGTGAAACTTGAGCAGCAAGAAAAAGGAAAAGGCGATAGTAAACAAACGAGATGGTGGCGATGCTGACAAGCGTGTGCTGGGATA
>NW_010923965.1:0-988 GCF_000633955.1 Camelina sativa | reverse complement strand
AACCAACTGATAGTTCCTCAAGTCTATTGCATGTATCAGTGGTTCTACTGTATCCTCATCAGATTCTGCATTCTTTTTTATCACCAACGACAGTAGCTCCACCTTCAGCTGAACTCGATCCAGTTTCTTTAACCATTATCACCTCAGTTTCAACTGCTTCTGCAACATCCTTGACTTTATCTTGAGATATTTGTTCTCCTTCAGTCTTGAGATCTTTATAGACCAAGCATTCATTAAAACACCACATTCCTGCTAATCACACACTTCTCTTCCTCCAATAACCAGATTTTGTAACCTTTAGTACCTTGAGGATAACCAATAAACACTCCTTTAAGTGCTCTAGGTTTCAACTTCCCTTGGTCTTGATGAACATAGGCAACAGATCCAAACCTTCTCGGATGCTTGTATCCTGGTTTTCGATTTAGCTAAAGTACCTCAGGTACATTGAAGTCAACAACTGATGCCAGTGATCTGTTTACGAAGTATGCTGCCGTTGCAGCTGCCTCAGCCCAAAATGGTTCACCTAGACCTGACTCGTCGAGAAGGCACCTTACCTTTTCCATAATGGTTCGGTTCATCCTCTCGGCCACACCGTTTTGTTGTGGTGTGTAAGTACAGGTCCGATGTCTCTCTATTCCATTCTTCTTACAATAGTCATCAAATTTCTGATTGCAGAATTCCAAGCCATTGTCTGTCCTCAAAACCTTGACCTTCTTACTGACTTGATTTTCAACTAGCTCTTTCCACTCACAGAACCTATCAAATGTTTCATCCTTGGTTCGAAGAAACAACAGCCAGAATTTGCGAGTCTTATCATCAATGATAGACAAAACATATTGTTTACCTAAGAGTGAAGGAGTGACGTTCGATGAACCCCATAAGTCAGCATAAACATATCCCAAGATATCCTTCGTGTCGTGCCTACCAACATTGAAACACAACTTCTTCGACTTACCCATCACACAATGTTCACAGAATTCCAGCTCGA
>NW_010923964.1:0-989 GCF_000633955.1 Camelina sativa | reverse complement strand
GTTCAGTTAGATTCAGATTTAAGAATTTTAAATAAATATGACTTAATTAACTTCAACCATTGTAACCTGTTTCCTACCCTTGTAATTGAAATTTGGAACTAAGGAAGATACGAAAAAAAACATTTCTGAGTATCCTGTTGCTCAGAAACAAACGTTAACATTGGTGATTTGTTCCCACATGTTCCTAAACAATCAATTTACTTTCATATTGCTGAGAGACATATTTTCGAATTAACATTCTTGCAGTTTGTGGGACTACACAAATATTGTGATGAATTTTCTTTGTGGAGGGCGCACAGTACATGGTCCCCATACTTGCAACTTTGATTGGCTCCAGTATTTTGATGTTGTGATCACTGGCAGGTCTTTTTCTTTACCAAGTCTCTTTAACTTAATGCTCTAAAAAAAAAACTTTTGTGATCAAAATCGTTGTTGTTGGTTAGGAATTGGTTGATGTATTTTGTTACTGGAAATATTCTTATCTCATTTCATTTGTTTGCTATCTGAATTCTGAATTGGATACTTTTTCGTGAAGTGCAAAACCGGGTTTCTTCCATGAAGAGAGCCGTGCTAACCTTTTTGAGGTGGAACCTCAGTCTGGAATGCTTAGTAATACTGATAATGGAACACCTATGGCTCAGGTTTGATTTAATGAATTGGGATAGTCATTCACAGTCTTTCACTTGCTCAGCTTATTTAAATGATCCTTGTGAATCTGTTGAAAGGTGGGAGATCCTTCACCAAAAATTTTACTGAAGAGTAAAGATAAAGGTTGTCGAGTTTTTCAAGGTGGAAATGTTGGGCATCTTCACAGTTTGCTCTCCATTGAGTCAAGTTCACAGGTTGTGCGCACTAGCTACTTCTCAAAGAAAGATTTGCTTGCTCTTGATTAGAAGTATCAGTGTATTATGAAATGACAGATCTTAGAACCTATAGTAATGTATGACTGATGTACTGTGCCATGCATCATTTGTCACTTATTCAGCTAT
>NW_010923963.1:0-989 GCF_000633955.1 Camelina sativa | reverse complement strand
ATATTTAACAAACAAATAGAATATAAAATATAAATAATAATAAAATTTTATGCATCCGGTGTACCGCGGGTTAAAATCTAGTGTACATTATTTGCAAACGTACCTTTTGTTGTTGTCAACCATTCCAAAGGTACATTTTTGTTGTTGTCAACCCAATTTTTTATATATTGCACTCTTTAGATATTTTCTAATTAATATCATGTTTAGCAGTTATTAACATAAATTTCTTTGTTTAGGGTGAACATAAATTCTATATTACGACGGCTGATATCCAAAAATTATATATTAGCAACACTTTAGTAATTGATTATCAGGTTTTAGCATTTTTGTATTTATTTCAGCCAAAAATCATATATTAGTAACACTTAGATGATAATTTCATAATTATTAAATATTGGAAGATGGAATGTGTTATTCAGATATTTATTGGTGTATGATCCAACAGTCCATATTGTTCTTTGTTTATGTCGGTTGTCTGTGCAAAACATACACGAGATCAGGACCCGTACCAGCTGGTTTGTTGTGGTTCTTTTTTATAGGCTCTGAAGGTGCAGCGTTGAGGTTGTCCTAAACCTTAATATCCGGATGTGCAACATTAAAAGGATGGTTTCAAAATCACAGCGAAAGGCGTGCGCCACACCACCAAAGCCTAAGGCTAAGGTTATGATCTAGAAGATCATGTAATTAATATGACAATATTGTATTATTTATTATACATATATGTAAAGATTTAATTATATCTTAGTTTAAAAAATTATTTTACTAACATATGTAATCCCTACTGTATAATTCATGAGAGTAAATACTAATTCTTCCATTCCTAAACTCTCATCAATCTCTATCATGGTATCAAAGCAGGTTTGCTCCTGAGTTTAGATCTAGCGATCAAACTCGTTTTATTTTTATTTTATGTTATTAATCAAAGTGCTTCCACATTTAAGTTCATGAACCTCTGAATCTAAGCCATCGAGCTTCTTTTTATTCAAGTC
>NW_010923962.1:0-989 GCF_000633955.1 Camelina sativa | reverse complement strand
GGCTGTGAGAGTTTAAAGAAGCTTGAGATAAGAGATTGCCCTTTTGGCGACACTGCACTACTGGAGAACGCTGCCAAACTAGAGACCATGCGATCCCTTTGGATGTCGTCGTGCTTTGTAAGTTTTGGTGCTTGCAAGCTTCTGAGTCAGAAAATGCCAAGGCTCAATGTCGAAGTCATTGATGAACATCCTCCAAAGACAAGACCTGAGAGCTCTCCAGTTGAAAGGATATACATATATAGAACAGTCGCCGGACCGAGGATGGATACGCCTGAATTTGTGTGGACGCTACACAAGAATCCTGAGATTGGAGTTTCAAAATTAGCCATAAAGTAAACTTGCTGCTTCAGTCATCTTTTTTTGTCCTTTCCATCTTGAGCTTTTTTGCAGACATTGTTGTGGGAGATTCACCTCCCATTTGTTCTCTTTTATATTGTTTTCACTAAGATGTTAGCATATCAGTGTTAGAAGCATTTCGTAGCTTGTACTCTGTTAAAACAAAACCTTGTGTTTGTATTAAGTTTGGAATAAAGGTTCTCACTTCATAAGATTGTAAGTAAACAGCAAAATTCATGAGCTAAACAGTAAGGCCTAGCCAAAAAAAACTACAAATGTTGCCTCAAAGCATCTCTATAAAGTGACAAACACCAGTGTAATATAAGGTCAGTATCTGAAATGAAAACAAGGCTTGTGCTTCGAGCTTCCACAACACCAGCAACTGCAAAGAACTGGAAGGTTGTTCATCTGCACTGTATCTACCTACACTAGTCATACGCTTCAATCGATTCCAGCAGATTTCTTGATGGAATCAAGAAGATGCTCTATTCTGTACTTCATTACAGGCTGACCATGTCGAGTCTTTCTCATCATTTTCCCCTTAGCAACTTTCCTCCTCGAGTCAGCCTCTTCTTTAGCTTCCTTCTTCGCCTGAAACATCGCCTTTCTCTCCATCCTTGCTTTCTCCATCTCTTCTTTCGTCTGTTTGTATA
>NW_010923961.1:0-990 GCF_000633955.1 Camelina sativa | reverse complement strand
GGCTCGCAAAGATGGCTCGCTACACTTCAGAGACAGTGCGAGTGTCTCGCCGTCCTCATGTCTTCCTCCGTGACAGCTCAAGACAACACATGTCCGTTTCTTACACACTTCTTCTCATTATGCTTATACATCAATAATTAATCTCTCTATAGTTACAAAACATTTAACCTTATTATATATATTGGAAAAAACCAGCTATAACGCCTGGTGGTCGGAAAAGCATGCTGAAGTTAGCTCAACGTATGACTTTCAACTTCTGCTCGGGTATCTCTGCGCCGTCGGTCCACAACTGGAGCAAGCTCACTGTCGGAAATGTAGACCCGGACGTTCGAGTAATGACCCGTAAGAGTGTGGACGATCCAGGGGAGCCTCCGGGGATTGTTTTGAGCGCAGCCACGTCTGTGTGGCTTCCGGCTTCGCCACAGCGTCTGTTTGATTTCGTGAGGAACGAACGGATGAGATGCGAATGGGATATTCTTTCCAACGGTGGTCCCATGCAGGAGATGGCCCACATTGCCAAAGGTCAAGATCAAGGCGTCTCTCTCCTCCGCTCCAACGTAAGTTTTTTTTTTCTTTTCAATACCGGTTTAACATTGCTATTTTAGCCGGTTAGTACTGGATCTCATTGTAGTAACATCGGTGCATGGAATATGGTTGCCGGTAAAGCTGATTAGGTGTGTCATGTGTGTGTGTGTCATTTGGTTCGGTAGTTTGTGGGGAATTTGGATTAGGTGATTGTGACGTTTTTGTCCCTGGGGTTGATGGTGGTATGACGGACAAAAGAGTGGATTGGGAAAGGAAAATATAGGAATTTTGGGTGGTATCAAAAGATGACACAACAATTTTTTATTTGTTTAATATTATACAGGAGTAGAAAACAAAAGTGTCACAGCTTTTGGAAGGGTTTAGAAAGTCAATATTAATAGGACAGTTTCGACCATATTTTTTTGACTTTTCACCACTTCCTACTTTTTTCTTTGTTTGTTATCT
>NW_010923960.1:0-991 GCF_000633955.1 Camelina sativa | reverse complement strand
TTGTCTCGAGTAGAAGGGTCTGAGATCTTGCATATGGCGATATCAACTGTTGAATGTGATTTATTGTGAGAAATTCAGGCTGTGTATACTGCAGATAGCGTGGTTCAGGACATTATTGCTCGTTTGAATCAGAACCCTGAAGCAAAGAAGAATTACTCCTGGAGCCAAGTCATTCTCAGGCGCAAGAATAAGATTGCCATACCCGCTGATGTTGCTATTAAGAACTCGATATTGGAATGGCTACACTGCTCTGGTGTGGGTGGTCACTCGGGTTGTGAAGTTACTTATCAGAGGGTAAGGGGTTTATTTTACTGGAGGAGAATGGTAAAGGACATTCAAGTGTTTATTCGGGGTTGTAGTGTCTGCCAACAATGCAAAAGCGATAATGCAGCTTCTCCTGGTCTGTTACAGCCATTGCCAATTCCGGAGACAGTGTGGAGCGATGTCTCTATGGATTTCATTGATGGCTTGCCTGACTCTGCAGGAAAGACAATTATCATGGTGGTTGTGGATCGACTTAGTAAGGCAACACATTTTATTGCTTTGTCGCATCCTTACAGTGCTCTTTCGGTTGCTCAGGCTTACTTGGACAATGTTTTTAAACTTCATGGTTGTCCTACTTCGATTGTGAGTGACAGAGATGCAGTGTTCACAAGCGAGTTCTGGAAGGAGTTTTTTTCTCTGCAGGGGGTTTCTCTTAAGATGTCCAGTGCGTACCATCCTCAAAGCGATGGTCAGATAGAGGCAGTCAACAGATGTCTTGAAACGTACTTGCGTTGTATGTGCCACGCTCACCCTCACATGTGGTGCAAGTGGCTCGCTTTGGCAGAATACTGGTACAACACCAATTACCATACGTCCACCAACATGACTCCATTCGAGGTAGTTTACGGTCAAGCTCCTCCAGTTCATCTTCCATATTTACCAGGAGAGAGTAAGGTGGATGTGGTGGCTCGCTCGTTACAGGAACGGGAGAATATGTTGAAGTTCC
>NW_010923959.1:0-991 GCF_000633955.1 Camelina sativa | reverse complement strand
CTCTCTCTCTCTCAGGTTCCGAGCAAGCCAACACTAGCAGCCAAGCAATTTATGATAACCGGTTCTTGGTGTTGGTTTTACGGGATCACAGGTTATGCAACTTTTGTCTCTTTTTTTTGTTTGTTTTGGTTACAATTACAATTTTTAGGGTTTAGATATCTATATGTGATTGCTTTGTGCTTATAGGGTTAATGGCATACTGTGGCTTCTCACGATCTTTTTGTTTCATATCTCACAGGAGCTATTTGAAGAACTATTGCCAGAGTATCCGGTCTGGTGATGTGTACATCCCTCGGGGGTGTTTCTGTCCCTCCCAGCCCAATCAATTTTGGTAATGTGTTTTGTTTGACTGCATATGTCTCTCTATTGAAGTGTTCATATGGTCTTAGTCTTGATGCTTAACTAAGTTCAACTTTTTTTGTGCAGTCAGAGGGAGACACAGTAACTGTTGGTGACTTGTAAGTTTATTGGTTTACTAGGAAGCAGCTGGATTCACAGTTGATGATCCTGTTCACACAATGTTGGTGAGTTCCCCTCTTTATCTTTGCTTTTTTTTTTTCTCTTTCCTAGGGTTATTCATCTGTAGCTAACATATAATTTGTCCCTGTTATTACAGCCACTTTCTCTGGAGCTTGGACCAGGAGTTTTGGGAAACATCTTCGATGGAGTTGAGGTTCCGTAGGATTTTACATGAAGTTTCATGATTTGTTTTACCATTTTATATTGCTGACTGTGCATGGCTTCTCACGATTCATTTGTTTCATATTACACAGGAGGCCTTTGAAGACTATTGTGATGTCTACATCCCTCAAGGTGTGTCGTCTGTCCCAGCTCTTGAAAAACATTGTCCTTGCGAGTTCTAGCTCATGATGATGGTTCGAATCTACTACTCAACAGATTGATCCATTAATTGTGAGTCGAATTGGCTTTCTAAATTTGTTGTTGTTTCTTTATTTTTGATCGAGACTGAGATTTTGGGTTTAATATGTTT
>NW_010923958.1:425-992 GCF_000633955.1 Camelina sativa | reverse complement strand
AAAAAAAAAAGGAAGAAAAGAAAAAGGAAACATATATATTTTTACTGAGAAGAGCTAATACTATTACAGTACTTTTGGTGTTTTACGATTTACTTACCTTTTATTATTGATAAGAATAATTCTTGGTGAGAAAATAACCAGAAGATATTTAATGTTTAATTTAGTTTTATATGTTTTAATACTATATTTATTGTTAGTGATAGTATTTAAAGCTCAAATTTGTTACTTAGATATTGTTTCCTGTCTTAATGGATTGTTGATATAATTTTTGATTCAATGATCCGAATATTGATTACATTTAGGATTTATAAGTAGAATGAATAATTGTTAATATTGTTTTAGAGAATTTTAGGATTTTTGTTTTAAAATATGATTATTATGGTTTTTTCAAAAACTTTAAAGGAAAACAGAATATCGTTGTAAAGATATTTTAGAAATTTTTGGTATTAGTTATTGGTTTTTTTACAATTTTTTAAAGATACTATTGTAAATAATTTTTTAATAAGTAAAACTAAAATGGTATAGCACAAAAATGTTAATATATATAATATATATATATATATATAT
>NW_010923958.1:0-365 GCF_000633955.1 Camelina sativa | reverse complement strand
AAAAAAAAAAAAATAACTTATTTTTGTGAAACAGAGAGGGAGTAACAATTTTGGGCAGAGCCAACATTTCGTGCCATTGGTTCAGAATTTGGGAGAGTGGAGGCGGTGGATATCGACGGTGGGAGGGTGAAAGTGACTGTCAATGGTTTCAAGCCCTTATGCTTGGTCACGGTAATTGAGTTCTACAATGGACAGGAGACTATAGTCAATCTCCGATATGAGCGTCTTCATGGCTGCTGCAAGAAGTGCTCTAGCTTGTGCCATGATGAGGATAATTGTCCACTATGGGCTACCAATAAGATCACCCCGGCTTTGCATGTTCCGGTGGAAGATGATACAGCTCGACCGATGCAAAGTTACAAAGG
>NW_010923957.1:0-992 GCF_000633955.1 Camelina sativa | reverse complement strand
TGTTTAGACACCACTTTTACCCATCTTGTCCCGAAACAGGTTAAAACTGAGAAAATATTTATTCAAAGAAGTAACCAGCTTTGTTACTTTTTCTCGGGTCAGAATGTTTGACAATCCAATGCATTTGACTAATTGTAAGAGTTCGCGATGAATTTGGAGTGTTTAGACAACACTTAAACCCGTTTTATTCCAAAAAAGCTTAAACCGAGAAAAGACATTGATATGAAGCAGTAAACAGCTATGTTACTCTTTCTAGGGTCAAAATATGTAACAATCCAATGCATTTGACTAATTATAAGAGTTCGGGTTGAATTTGGAGTGTTTAGACACCACTTTTACTCATCTTGTCCCGAAACAGGCTAAAACAGAGAATATATTTATTCAAAGAAAGNTTTAGACAACACTTAAACCTGTTTTATTCCAAAAAAGCTTAAACCGAGAAAAAACATTGATATGAAACAGTAAACAGCTATGTTACTCTTTCTAGTGTCAAACTATGTAATAATACAATGCGTTTGACTAATTGTAAGACTTCAGGATGAATTTGGAGTGTTTAGACAACAATTAAACCCATTTTATCCCAAAACAGGCTTAAACCGACAAAACAGGCTAAAACCAAGAGAAAACATTGATTCGAACCAGTAAATAGCTATGTTACTCTTCCTAGGGTCAAAATATGTAACAATCAAATGCATTTGACTAGTTATAAGAGTTCGCGATGAATTTGGAGTGTTTAGACAACACTTAAACCCGTTTTATTCCAAAAAAGCTTAAACCGAGAAAAGACATTGATATGAAGCAGTAAACAGCTATGTTACTCTTTCTAGGGTCAAAATATGTAATAATCCAATGCATTTGACTAATTGTAAGACTTCAGGATGAATTTGGAGTGTTTAGACAACAATTAAACCAATTTTATCCTAAAAGAGGCTTAAACCGACAAAAAGGCTAAAACCGAGAGAAAACATTGATTCGAACCAGTAAATAGCTAT
>NW_010923956.1:0-992 GCF_000633955.1 Camelina sativa | reverse complement strand
AACTCTCGTTGGTGGAATCCCTTACATGAATTCTACATTCGCTTTATGTTAACCGTCACAGTACCATGACAATTAACATCAACGGAATTATCAAAAATTAAAAATATACAGATAAAGTGCCTATTCTGGAGCATATATGATCGAGATACTAAAACTTACTGAAGAATTACGTTGTGTGATGTCCAAAAGCACCCCGAAGAGCTGTATCCAATATATACTTGAAAATTCAATTTTCAAAATTGCTTCTAGCTAACTGATAATTCACCAAGAAAGCAACTCTATTAGGCCTAATCATCAAGAGAGACAAGTCTGCTAACGGACTCAATCCGAAGATATGATCACCCATCTAAAATAAGCAACCACCGTACCATACGATGAATTGACTTAGGATGAATAAAATCTTGAGTGAAATAAACTACCACATCAAAAACCTTCCTGAAGTGATATATAGAATAATCAAAAATAATTATATAAAGAATTCAACACATACGTTATAGAGTACAACTCAATTAAGTTATATGAAATAAATCATTGTTTGAACGAAAACGTGATACAATAAAAAGTTCTATCCGAGCTCAGATCGGGAGAGAAAACCCGACATGAAATGAATTAATCATGTTCATCTATAGAATAATGACAAGTAATTATATATATAATTCAACCATACATCATAGAGTAGGTTTTGTTGGGTATTTTCATTTTTAAACCATAAATTCAAAAGAAAACAAAAAAAAAGAAACAGCGTAATGCAAAGCAAAGCCAGATTGAACATCCATAATCAAGAATACAAATTTTAAGAAAGTATACCCTTAACACCAAAATATAAGTTTTAAATTCAAATATCACATCAATTATTAACAAACATTATCCCAGTATTATTCAATGATTATTATAATAAGTCTATCTTTTGGTCAATATCTTATATATAAACTGGTCCAGTATTATTGCTAATTAAGAAAACAAAAATCGCCTTGATTAAATATATATATATA
>NW_010923955.1:0-992 GCF_000633955.1 Camelina sativa | reverse complement strand
AATTTGGTAACCGAATCCTTCCATCTCTTCATTGATCTTCGCAAGGTAGCTCGAAACCACACAATGGACAAAAGTGACTAGTCCCAAACCATTCTACAATACACTTATCGTCAAACTCATGTCCACATGGTAACGTCACAACTTTTGCTCCATCCTTCAACTCTTCCAAACAAATTGTGCACTTATCACCTATAGAGCTAGTCTTGTAGTATATTTTTTTGGTAAGAGACCTCATAGCGAGCTCCGTTGCGGGTCTAAAGCGTATACAAGTAACAGTGTCGTCAAAGGAAAGATGATCACGAAAGGTCAATTTGAGAAACAGAGCACAATCTGTGGTATGATCACCTGAGGAAGTCACTTCAATGATACGATCGTTGGCAAATTCGGTCAGTGTAAACAAACTGGGTTCGACAGGGAAACCTGCTTCCATCAAAAGATCGTTAAGGTCTTCTCTACTACTAAGTCCTTCATCTTCCATGACGTAGTCCGCGAGCCACGTAATCGAGAACGTTCGTACAGTTTCATCCAACGTGACCATGGTTGCATATGCTTTGATTGTGCCTGCATCCGAGACCGCAGGGTTACGGTCGATTTCATGGCTGAAAGATAATCCACCTACCATAACGAATAATGTGATCTGGTTTCTATGCTTTTCTTTTTATGTATAGAGGTGCACGATTTCAAAGCAAATATTGCTAGAACTTAGAAACATATAAAGAACAACTTTTCTTTAGATTTATAAATTCTGGCTTTGAATGGTTGTACAGTATGGTGTAGATGGGACTATGCATACCAGTATTTTGGTATGCATTATATTAGACTGTAGTATGGAGCAAACTAGTATGGAGTTTATAATGTTATGGAGCACTTGAGGAGCGGAATAAAAAATGCAGACCAACAGTGAATTTACAATGGTATGAAGTTGTATACTGTAATGGGTACTAGTATGGAGATTTTTAGTATGCATTGTTGCATACTGGTACGCAATGGTG
>NW_010923954.1:0-993 GCF_000633955.1 Camelina sativa | reverse complement strand
CATACCAGTCGAAATGATGATATTTCAAGAATTAATGTCTGATTTTTGGGAGGGTATGTAGCTACATTATAGTCGTACTTGTAATTTGTGCAAGTCCCATGTGAAAAGAGATTATATAGTAGTAATACAGTACTCCATAGAGTAATTTTCCTCTCTTGGGAAGTTGGAGACTTAGATTTAATTATTAATCTAGCTATGTAATCATATCAGTCTAAATAATACAGTTGAGTGATAATTTTTACAATAATTAATGTGTGGTTTTTTTGGGGTGATATGTTATTGTTTTTTTAGGTGAAAATACAGAAGATGAGATCAAATTTAGAGGAGAAGTTAATGAAGAGAATGGATGTTGTGCACCGGAGAGCGGAGGATTGGAGAGCTACGGCGAGGCAACAACATGTTGAGCAGATGCAGAGAGCCGCCGAGACAGCCAGGAAGTTGACTAACCGCCGTGGCTACTTGGTTACTGGCCGTAGCTCATGTGGTTATTTACCTTGCAACAATACTTGCCGCTAACTCAGTTACAAGAAAAAGACAACTAATAAAGAGAGTAAAAATACACATAAACAAACACAAAAAATCACTGTTTATGTGTTAAATTATCAACAAGTATGTTCGTTTATTGTTTATGCAAGAAAAAAAAAGAAGTGAATGGCAAAATTCAAGTAGAGCAAATTTTATTATTGTCAATTAATTTGTAGTATTAGATGAAAAGAAAAAAAAGAAAGTTGAATACGGAATTGTAACTTTGTCGTTGTGGTTTTGAATTGGAGTGGTAACATAATTGAACTAGAAACAAACCACTAGAATATAAGAAGTCCAACAAAAATTTATGAACTTTTTTTTTTGTCGAGTTGTAAAATTTGGTACAAGAAAAAAAACACTAACACTAGAGAAGGCTATATTGTACATATGGACTATGGAGTTTGGTTCTTGTTGTCTATTTTGGTAACTAAATTCGAATAGTTGTTGTCATGCAAAAGTGTTTCATTA
>NW_010923953.1:0-993 GCF_000633955.1 Camelina sativa | reverse complement strand
TGTTTTACTTGTCTTACTAATCTCAACCCCTCAATTTATCGAGCTAGTTATTATTCAAGTGATCGATTTTTCCATTTAAAATTTATCTGACATTTGTTAAAATATATGTTAAAGATAGCTTTAAATCGAAGTAATAAATCATAAAAAAAATTAAAAACAATATTTCTTTAATTTATATCAACAACATAAATATTTATAATTATATATATATGGATGTAAAAAAATTTAAAAATTAAATATGTAGTTAGAAATTATAAAAATATAACATAGGTAATTTTAGGCGGTCGTCTAGGCGTCGATTGAGCACCTAGCGTTTAGTACTGTCTAGGCGGCCATCTAAACCGCTTTTTAGAATACTATAAAAATATTTAAATTTAAGTTTAGAAATTATGTTTTAACTTACAAAAACTCTAAATAAAAAATTAATCACTCACCGCCAGTTCGCTGAACTGGTGGCGATGGTGCAGGCTCCGGATGACTGGCCAGCATTTTCGTATTTATTGGAAGATTTCCACTCCTTCAGATCGTCTTACTCCTCCTTCATCCTGACCTAGATCCTGCGAACGTCAAACGTCCGAACAGATTGTCTTGCTCGCTCCTCTTGACCTTTACCTTCTGAAGTCTCATTTGTAAACTCTTTTGCTCCAGTTTGGGCAACCAACCTTGGAGTTACTCTTTAATTTATTTTAATGTTAGGTTGAAAAAAAAAAATTAATCACTCACAAGAGTCCACCATAACATGAGTCCTAACCAATTATTTGTTTTGTGTGAATTTTTCAGATTCAAAAATATAGTTTAAAGAATCAACTAAAATAATCACAATATAAAGATTAAAATCTTCTTAGTTTTAATTTCTCAGTGGGTCATTTAGAATTTAACTAAGATTTTTCGCACATATAATATTGAACTGAAACGTATAAATTGAAGTGTACTCAACAATTGATATTTTTTTTTGTCAGATCATTCAAACTGACTGAAATATATGCCAAAACT
>NW_010923952.1:0-994 GCF_000633955.1 Camelina sativa | reverse complement strand
GAAGAAAACACTTAAAACCATTTGATTAATGATACTTATATATTTTTTGAATGAATAATAGATATTTTTATTAATTTGGATGTGGCAGGCTGTTATAATCTAATAAACAAAACTTATTTGAAAATGAAAAACATTCAACTTCTAATTACTTCAAAATGGTTTGACGTTTGAATCTGGTTCTACTTTGGGTTTTGGGTTCAACTGTGACTCATATGCTATTTTTACTGTATTTGGTAACAAAAACCAAAACCGTATTTATATGAATGACACTAACAATAACACAAATACTCCCAACTGCTCACCACTGACTAAGTTGAAAGAAAAAAAAAAAAAAAAAGAGAATAAGTGAAAGATCAATGCACATTTTAACTTGATTTGTCTCCTTTTATTCTAAATAATTTTTTTTTATTAAGAAGAAGAAACTTTTGCATCATCGCAACAAACTTTGTTACCAAAGTAAGAAAGTAGAAGAATACAGAAGAAAGAAATGAGAAAAAACAAAAGCTGTAATTTCTTCTCCACACGCCTTTCCTTAAAGTGGAGAAATTTGTTTTCAAACATTTGTTTTATGCCCATATTCTTAGCAAATTTGTGTCAGTGCGTTATATTATTTTCCAAACACATTACTACATATACATCAGGATTATTACTTGGATGAATTTAGTTTTTCTTAAAGTTTCTATGATTGAAAGTATTCGAAAATATTTGATAAGTTACGACTGAAAACCTTCTCTATTCGTTTTTGTTATTTTTTTGTGATATTTACAAGTTTACAACCACTCAACGACTCACAGTCGCAAACGCTCTAAGGAAATAATTTTAAACGTTTGTAAACGCGGATTTTATAATTTGTGTAAGGAACCAAACAAGCAAATTAAAGAGACGTGAAGGTAATGTCGTCTTTGCTGGCGGTTTTGCCTATAAAGCAAGGCAAAGTAACACATCTTACTCTTACTTTTAATCCTCGTTTCACTCCTCATTCGTGTCTTTCTCC
>NW_010923951.1:0-994 GCF_000633955.1 Camelina sativa | reverse complement strand
GTCGCCTATAATCTCCACCACCGGCCTGAGTAGCATCAGACTGATAAGTGTTTGATACTAGTGCAGGCCTTCTAGACATTCCCTGACCAAGACCACCTTGCGGACCCAAGGTAATAGGCTCATCACCTACTGACCTTTGAGGCATTGGAACCATCCTATGCTCATAAGGTGGCCTTTCATCATATCGAATGTCCTGATTACTAAAGCCACGACCTTGAGGTGGTCCATGGAAACCACCCATTTGGGCACTTGGAGGTGATAGCATTCCTCCTCCCCCCCTAGGACTAAACTCCATATGTCCTCTTCTTGCTGATGAATTCATCGAGGGTCCACGTGAAAGCCTGTTAGCTTGAGTTTGGCGTTCTTGTGCAGCATCTCTGTGCACTTCCTCAATTTTTTTTGGTCCTTCGACCTTCATTCTCTCTTGCCATTTGTTCTTTCGCAAATCGATGGCATTAATCAACATGAACCTCACCCTAGACGACAATTCTTGTTTGCATGATAGCATTTTCATTTTCTCAAAATACCCATCCATAAGGCCCTTGGCTTTCTGATGATCGATCATAACTCCTATCGTACTCATTAGTTTACAAAGAGCTTCAATGTTCTCTTCATGAGGATCTTGATTAAACCCGAGCAACTTCTGGATGCATGCGTGCATGATTTTCTCAGTCAACATCTTTTTCTTGTATAACTCACCAATAAGTCTAATATTACCGAGCATTCTCCTTCGCACCTGGAGTCTTTTCTCTTCCCGTTCCTCCTCGGTTTGTTCTACTTGTCCTTCTTCGGCTACTCTACTGGCTTCCTCCTCTTCTTTCTCCCCTCTCTCAAATTCTTCCTGACATTTATTGAGAAGCAATCTTTTGAAGGTAATCTTTTCACCATTCTCATTAAAATCAGGTAACGCCCCAGAAAGATGTACACAGAAATCTGCATACATCTCACAGAAGGTAGGCTCCATCAAGGCTTTGTCAAATATCTGTGAAATGAC
>NW_010923950.1:0-995 GCF_000633955.1 Camelina sativa | reverse complement strand
GTGATGGTACATTTAGTAGTACATCTGACAGAAGAAGCAAAACTTGGGGGGCCAGTTCCATTTCATTGGATGTACCTGATTGAGAGGTATTTTTCCCATATATATATTATATATCCACAACTGAAAACTTACTTACTTCACTTACCTACAAGACTCTAGGGCACTTCAAATCATATGTTCGGAATCGCGCTAAACCTGAAGGTTCTATATGTGAGCAATATTTAGCTGATGAGTGTATAACATTTTGCTCCATATATCTCAATGATATAGAGTCACGATTTACCCGGTATGGCTGTGTTGATGATCGACCTCTGCCTCAGACTAGTATAAGACCGAATTCAGAACTTCCATTAATTTTTCCAAACCTTGGAAGATTTGTTGGAGCCGGTCAGGTTTATACTCTTACTCATCTACCCACACACTACAAAAGAAAGGTCAGTTTGTATCATTTATTTTGAATATTTGCATCACCCTATTTTATATCATTTATTTAAATGATGAAAAATTCTTTTGCATCATTTATAAGTAATGCAAATATTCAAAATAAATGATACAAACTGACCTTTTTTTTGTAGTGTGTGGGTAGTATTTTTATATATTGGCCATGTTAAACTTTTTCTTTCGTTCATAGATTCACATTATATTACAGGCTAAAAATGGCAGGAGAGGTAGTTTTAGTGTCGTCGAGCATTGTTCGACCCCTAAACAGCAACCAATCCGGTCGAACTAAGATCCATCTTACTCCTTTTGACTTCAGTCTTCTTCAATTCAGTAGTCCTCAAAGAGGTCTTCTCTTTCCAAAACCCGATCCCAGTTTCAATCTCATCTCTCAGCTAATGAGCTAAAGGCCTCTCTCTCTCTCTTGCCTTAGATATATACTTCCCTTTCGCGGGTCGTCTCGTGAAGACGGAGAATCTTGAAGACAATACGGTGTCATTATTTGTAGATTGTGATGACTCTGGCGCTAGATTTCTCCACGCCGAAGCTAAATCTGT
>NW_010923949.1:0-995 GCF_000633955.1 Camelina sativa | reverse complement strand
GAATTTGGTGTGTTTAGACACCACTTATACCCATTTTGTCTTGAAACTGGCTAAAACCGCGAAAACATTGATTCTATGCAGTAAACAGCTGTGTTACTGTTTCTAGGGTTAGAATGTGGAGTGTTTAGGGTTACTCTAAATTCAACCCAAACTGATTATAAGAGTTATGGTTCAATTTGGAGTGTTTAGACAACACTTAAACCCGTTTTATCCCAAAACAGGCTTAACCGAGAAAACNTTGTAAGAGTTCGGGATGAATTTGGAGTGTTTAGACAACACTTAAACCCGTTTTATCCCAAAACAGGCTTAAACCAAAAATAGGCTAAAACCAAGAGAAAAAATTGATTCGAAACAGTAAACAGCTATGTTACTCTTTCCAGGGTCAAAATATATAAAAATCCAATGCATTTGACTAATGATAAGAGTTCGGGATGAATTTGGTGTGTTTAGACACCACTTATACCCATTTTGTCTTGAAACTGGCTAAAACCGCGAAAACATTGATTCTATGCAGTAAACAGCTGTGTTACTGTTTCTAGGGTTAGAATGTGGAGTGTTTAGGGTTACTCTAAATTCAACCCAAACTGATTATAAGAGTTATGGTTCAATTTGGAGTGTTTAGACAACACTTAAACCCGTTTTATCCCAAAACAGGCTTAACCGAGAAAACAGGCTAAAACCAAGAGTAACATTGATTTGAAGCAGTAAACAGCTATGTTACTCTTTCTAGGGTAAAAATATGTAACAACACAATGCATTTGACTAATTATAACAGTTTGGGTTGAATTTAGAGTGTTCAGAAAACACTTAAACCCGTTTTATCCCAAAAAAGGCTTAAACCGAGAAAATAGGTGAAAACCGAGAGAAACATTGATTTGAAGCAGTAAACAGCTATGTTACTCTTTTTACGGTTAATATATATAAAAATCCAATGAATTTGATTAATTATAAGAGTTCGAGTTGAATTTGGATTATTTGGACAGCACTTATACCCA
>NW_010923948.1:0-995 GCF_000633955.1 Camelina sativa | reverse complement strand
GCATCTCTTTCTCGGATCAAGGACCTTGGGTTAATCACTTGCTGTTTGCAGACGACAGCTTGTTTCTATGCAAGGCTTCTATGGATCAAGCTGACACAATTCAACGGATCCTGAATAGTTATGGTGCAGCCACATGGCAGATCATCAACCTTTCAAAATCATCAATTACCTTTGGCTCAAAAGTAAATGAGGTGATAAAGAGGTCTATCTAAGGAAAACTGGGGATTTTCAATCAAGGAGGTGTTGGCAATTATTTAGGTTTACCCGAATGTTTTAGTGGATCGAAAGTGGAAATGCTCTCATACCTCAAAGACAGAGTTAAAGGTAAGATGTCAGGGTGGTATTCAAGGTTTCTTTCTCAGGGAGGCAAAGAAATGTTATTGAAGTCAGTGGCCCTTGCAATGCTTGTCTTTGCTATGTCCTGCTTCAAATTGCCAGTGTCAACCTGTGAAAACTTGACAAGCGCTATGGCAGAATTTTGGTGGAGTTCAAATAAACATTCAAGGAAAATCCATTGGTTAAGCTGGGATAAACTGTGTCTCCCCAAACAAAAAGGGGGACTGGGATTCAAGGACATACAAACTTTTAACCAAGTGCTCCTAGCCAGACAAGCCTGGCGGTTATTCCAAGACGAGGATTGCCTATTTTCAAAGCTAATGAAGAGTAGATACTACCCGCTTGACAATTTTTTGGAGGCAGGTTTGTCTTATCGTCCCTCTTTCGGGTGGAGAAGTATTTTACATGGAAGAGAGCTCTTACAAAAAGGTTTAGAGAAGAAGATAGGAAATGGAGAATCAATGTTTGTATGGACCGAACCGTGGATTGAGGATAATGGGATGAGAGCACCATGGAGGAAAAATACCATTTTTGACGTTTGCTTGAGAGTGAAGGACCTTATTGATCCGAGTACAGGGTTATGGGATCTAGATGCTTTGGAAGAGCACTTCTTTCCCCAAGATATAAACAGAATACAATCTATTAAACCTGTAAGAGAT
>NW_010923947.1:0-998 GCF_000633955.1 Camelina sativa | reverse complement strand
TCTGGGAAAGGAACTAGGCTTGTAAACCTCAATCTAGAACGTTGCTGTGTAAATTTCTGTGATGATACAGGATTGGATAATACTATCATTGACGATCCTAAATCTGTCAATTATGGATCCCAAGGTGGTCGGGTTTCATTTAAATCACTGGCTGACGGCACACCACGCACTGCGAGCATTCTGTCTACTGCTCCTGAAGTTTGTAAAAGACTGAAGTACTCAGTCTCTCTTGAAATATCACAGTTTAGCGTTTGTCTCAACAAGGATAAACACTCAACCCAAGTGGAACTTGAAAGAGCAAAATCCATCTACCAGGAGTATCTGGAGGAGCATAAGCCTTGTTCGAATGTCACATTGTTTGATATGCACAATGCGAAGCTTGTACGTCGATCTGGTGGTCTTAATGAAATTGATGTCTGTTCTCTCTTCAGTGCTACTCATATTTCACTGGGTTGGGAACCTGACGTCCATCTATCTTTTTATGAACTGTTTTTGCGGTTGAGATCCCTGGTGTATGCACAGAGGCATAATGGACCTGAAAGCGGGTGCGATAAAGGCATCTCTAGTGTGAAAGATGGTGGCCCGAGTGAAAAAACAAATCAGTCCAGTTCTGTTGACAAGCAGAAGAAAAAGGAATCTATGTTTGCTATTGATGTGGAAACGTTGACTATATCAGCTGAGGTAGGAGATGGGGTGGAGGTTACGTTGGAGGCACAATCAATTTTTTCTGAGAATGCCTGTATAGGAGTGCTTCTTGAGGGGCTTATGCTTGCTTTCAATGGATCTCGAGTATTTAAAACTACAAGAATGCAAATATCAAGAATCCCTACTGCTTCTTTGAATTTGTCTGATTCAGTCCCTGTAATGACAGGTGGTCCGTGGGACTGGGTTGTACAAGGGCTTGACATGCATATTTGTATGCCATACAAACTACAGTTGCGTGCTATAGATGATTCAATTGAAGAGATGTTGCGAGGCTTGAAACTTATATCTGCAGC
>NW_010923946.1:0-999 GCF_000633955.1 Camelina sativa | reverse complement strand
CGCATCTTAGCTATGGCAGTCAAAACTCTACTGAAATCAACAATGTTGGGAAGGGGACGAGACTGAAGCATCTCACAGAACAAACCGAGCGCATCGTCGAACTTTATAGAGTTAAGAAGCTCACTTGTCAGTCTCTCTCGGTAGTGATGATGATGATGACGACTCGCACCGCCGGAGAAAGGTCGAGAACTAATCGAGGGACAAGTCGTCTTCTCGGGATTGTTGTTACCTCTCTCCCGACGAAGAAGATAATGCCGACGAAGCAACCCCTTCACCGTTGACGACGACGCTATCGGAATTAATCTCGGCATCCAAAATTAATTGGATTGGCTTCGTTCCCAATCTCTCTCTCTCCCTCAAACAGTGCGCCGAAACCTATCAACGACGACGACGACCTGATCCGGCGGTCAGAGTGATGATGTCACTCGATAACAACAATAAGGTCTCCTTACCTAAAAACGGCAGCGTTTCGAATCAAAACTTCACCTGATTCAATGGATTTTAAAATTGTCTATCAAACAATGGATTTTGTTGCTTACAAAACAAAATTTTACAATTTGTATTGATATGGTTTCAACTTTCAATAACTCGAAAGAGTTTGGTCATCCTCATGTACATACAAAGTCTTATATACAGAATGCTAAATCAGTTCAGGTTTCTACATGCTAACACCTGCTTCATCATACAATTTACATTTCCAAAAATTATCTCTGCAACAGTTTTTGTGCTTGAGTGCTTCTTCAAACTTGTCCTGACCAAATCAAATCCACAATCCTTCAATATATGACGATGACTGCAACAACAAAATTAGCCGAGAATCCTTAAGTCCTGATTACTTGTGTCATGCTCTCTCCTCTCCTCCTAAAGGGCCATTCAACTGGCATATGATCCCATCCTCTTTCATTTTTCTAAACAGCTCATCCGCTTCACGCCTTGGCCCATTTTTACACAGTCCCAATATCATTGTAGTGTATGTTCTAGCATCAGGCTTCACTCCTT
>NW_010923945.1:0-999 GCF_000633955.1 Camelina sativa | reverse complement strand
ACAATACTTTAGGAGAAAGTGGGTTTTCATGACATTTGCCCTTTATTCAAGTATGTAATGTATGAATGATTTTGGAGAGCCCTTTTGCTTAATAATAATATTCTCCGTGTTTATTCGTTGCGCTGTCTTATTATTATTTTTAATTTTATATTTTTTTTCTCACTTTTTTTTCTTTCCATTTTATATATTTTTAAATTTTTATCTATTGAAATTTCCTTCCTGGCTGGCTGCTGTGTCTTCCTCTCTCTCTCTCTAACTCGGAAATTTTCTAGAGAGAGGATCGGAGCCAAAGTTTGGAAAAGCTAAAACGCAGGCAAAAAGGTGGAGGAGACAATCTCATCTTCCTCCCAGGTCCTTCGAATCACAAAGCTTCCTCAAAGCGTTTCTTATCGGTCTGTTACATCTCCTCACAGATCCACCGATCCGATTCTGATCAAGTTTCTTACATTTCTGCAGGTACGATCTCTCGCTTCTTTTTAAAGAACAGATTCCTTGTTTTTTTTTTTTTTTGGTCTCATTGATTTTTTTATTGTTAGATCTATGTGTTTCCATTTTGGAATTTTCGCGGTTGAGTTTTCAATTTTCATCTTATGTTGGATGTGATTTGATGCGAGCTTATTTTGTGGACGTCTCTTTTTGGGAGATTTTATTAGCTTACGAGATCTTCTGGGAGCTTCGTTCGTTACCTTCTGAATTTTGCGTCTGCTTAGGACTCGCATTTTTTTTTTAAATTTTTTTAATTCGTTTGATGCGAGCTGGCGATTTTGTAATTCCCTTAGGATGTTTAGTTTGAATCTGAACACAAAGATTATTCGATCATTGCTGATTAAATTTTTTTTTTTTTTTTCTGTGTGTCCTTTCCTCAATTCAATGGATTTTGATGTATTGGCTCTTACGACTGTGTGTGTGACTGTGTGTGTGTGTAATTGGATTCATACGTTGATAAAAATGTGAGGTTATGCTGAAGATTGATTCATTTTGAATGGTGTTTGTTTGTTT
>NW_010923944.1:0-999 GCF_000633955.1 Camelina sativa | reverse complement strand
TAGCTTGAAAACGTAATGCTCTAGCAACATTCAAGATATGGCGATGCTTCCTCTCAACTCTCCCATTCTGTTGAGGAGTGCCGACACATGATGTTTCATGAACAATCCCTTGAGAACGAAAATAGGCTCCCATGGAAGTGAATTCGGTCCCATTATCACTCCGAACACATTTTACTTGTGCTTGAAACTGACGAGCAACTAAGGTGATGAAATTTTTGAGGTTTGTTGCAGTTTCTGTTTTATCATTCTGAAGATAAAGCCAAACACTTCATGAGTAATCATCTACAACTGTGAGAAAATAACGAGCACCAGAAGATGATGGTGTCTTATACGGCCCCCACAGATCAATATGAATTAGCTCAAAAACAGCAGAAGTTTTATTATTGCTTATTGGAAACGAAGATCTGGTTTGCTTAGCGCGGAGACAAATATCACACGCCTTATTGGAAATTTCAGAAACAACAGAAACATCAACTTGTTTAAGTGAACAAACAACTCTAGGAGAAGGATGCCCCATCCTCTTATGCCACAAATCATAGGATTTCTCTTCGCGAACACTTGCAGTAGCAGCCAACACCATCGTGCATAAGTGGAAGGATCCTAACTCTCGCCTACCCGCACCAATCATCATCCTCGAAGCGCGGTCCTGAATAACAAGGAACTTGTCAGCTAACTGTACTATGCAACCAAGCTCATCCATTAGCTGACCAACAGAAATCAAATCTGACTGAAATTCCTCAACATAAAACACAGATTTCAACAACAAATCCGGTCCCAACAGGACTGTCCCCTCCTTAGTAGCTATTCGTTCTCTACCATCTGCCAAAATAACTAATACTGGCTGTACCATGTCTCTCACATCAGTGAGAAGATGATATTTTCCTGTAAGATGGTGAGATGCACCAGTGTCGAGTATCCAAGTAGAGTGAGACTTACCCGATAGTTTTTCGGTGGATAGGTTTGTGCCACTGCTGCTGGCATTCGTGCTACCATTCAGAA
>NW_010923943.1:0-1000 GCF_000633955.1 Camelina sativa | reverse complement strand
AGACCACGTTCTGGAAGAACAGTCTTTTCTGATATATAGCTTTGAAGATTCATTAAACCATCACAGTTGGATAAATCAAGTTTTCGTAGGTTAGATAAACGACCAATGGACTCCGGAGTTTGCTTCACTCTCGTGCACCCCTTCATTATCAACTCCTCGAGTAGTTTGGCCTTTGAAAGATCTGGAATTTCGGTTAGATTCTTAGAGCCAGAAACATCTAGTCTCCTCAAGTGATCGAGTCCCTGAAATTAAGAAAAACAAAAGACGGTGAAAACCCCGGAGATACTTTTAAATAGATCATGACACCTTTTAGTTACTATAACAGACTCAACACCAATGCGTTTTGATAGCTCACCAGGGTTCCATCCCACAGACGCACAAGATTGCTGTAACGTAAATTGAGTTCAACGAGACAATGGGGATAGTATCCAGGAGGCAAAGTCGTCATAGGATAGGAATCCCAGTGTAGTAACCTGAGTGTGTTGGGAAGCATGTCTGTACTTGGAAGGAACTTCAATTTGGACTCTATATCATTCAAATGGGTGAAGGCCTTGAAGTATTTAAGATTGTTGATACCGTTAAGAACGTTTCCCTCGATAGACAACGTTTGAAGCATCTCACACATGTGTAGTGCTACACCTTCAGTCGTTGTTGTACCCTGATGAGAGAATTGGAGTCAGTTGACATGAAGACAAAAACAAGTATGGCCAAAACCATGGAGCTTTGGACAAGGAAGAATGTCCAATCTAAACGTGTTTCTAACACTTACTGTGTTCTTTTGTAGCACAAAGATGATTGGATCAGTTTTCCACAAAATTCTTTGTCTCCAAGGCATGGAGCCAGATTCTAGGCGCACAATTTTTCTTGCTGCCTGTTCTATCAAGGTGTGCATGGTGATGCCTCCATCAGATGATATGTCTATGAGGGACTTCACTTGCAAAGCTTTTGTCCTTATGTCACCACCATCGATAAGGGCATTCACACGCTGGACAGAGGTTCC
>NW_010923942.1:0-1000 GCF_000633955.1 Camelina sativa | reverse complement strand
ACATGAAACAAGTTCATAAGTTGGCAAGACCATCATATATATACAACATGCACTATGTTTTTTTTCTACATTGTTCATAAAGATTCAAATCTAGTCTGAAATATAGTTAATTACTGGCCCCTTAGAAATCATAGTCAACCTCAATATGTAATCACCACTATATGTATATTTCCCAAGTCATCATCTGAACAAAATTGATATCATACGGCCACGGGTAACCAGCGGTTGAGTCGTTTTGGGGGGCGCGTTTAGAATCTTTGATTCTCTTGAAACATTGTTTCTCTAGATCTCTGAAATAGTTAATGTTGAAACACTTGGCGTAAATCATAGTGTTTGAGCCGAGGTCGGGATTGTTATCAAGAATGGTGTTTAAGCCACTTTCCGTTTAATTAGTCTTGTTCTCAAGAAGCTGGAGATGACGTAGTTCAAGCATGCTTTCACCAAAACTAGTGCATGATCATCGTTAACGTTTTCGCCAGAACGCATGTCACCAAAGAAATTTAGCATTATTGTATTTATCCGTGGACAAAAATGGCCAATAAGTTTAAAATTTAGCTATATCCATGAGTGTGAGACCTAGAGCTCTCTTAAGAATCAGTAGTTTTGCGACTGCATTCACAAGTCTTTTGAGCAACATTGGAAGTCCAAGTCTTCTTAGACTACTTGATTAGACAATATAAGTTGCTAAAACTTAAACTAGGAAAACAAAATTCTTCATAGTATGACTGATCAACTTACAAGCATATATATGATATTTGTTCGGTCCATAAAGTATAATAACAGATGTAATCTCATTATAAAACTCAGCCGAGCATCATCAAGGTACCCACTGAGGAAAAAACCATCGCATCGTTTTCACAACTTATAATTACGCACTCAAATCTTAAAACTTTAAAGGAAATAAGGACTTTGAAACTATACCAAATACCAAGATAGAGAGAAGAGGGTACATGATCGAGTTCATAAGTTGACAAGACCAACAAAACCAACTTGTGTTCAG
>NW_010923941.1:0-1001 GCF_000633955.1 Camelina sativa | reverse complement strand
CATTCAGGAAAGAGAGTTCAACCAGATTTACCAACAGACCTTTTCAGCAAGGTACAGCTCATGGTTTCACGTATGATCTTTCTAAAACGCACTCTAGTTATNGGAGTTTAGTTTTCATTCAGGAAAGAGAGTTCAACCAGATTTACCAACAGACCTTTTCAGTAAGGTACAGCTCATGGTTTCACGTATGATCTTTCTAAAACGCACTCTAGTTATTTAATAGTCTCCTAGTTTTTGACCTGGTTCTATTAACCTACAGCTTTCCATCAAATCCGAGCTCCAGTCTACTGATGGATCTCGCACAAGATTGTTTCAACCAAAGGTGCAGCTTGTAAACTCAATTTCACTTGATTTATTTTTTTTCATTTTCCAAGTCAAGTTATTGATTTGCAATCTTTTCTTGGTATAAGGTCTCGAAGGAAAATAGAATGAACCCTTTCCTAGNCAACCAAAGGTGCAGCTTGTAAACTCAATTTCACTTGATTTATTTTTTTCCATTTTCCAAGTCAAGTTATTGATTTGCAATCTTTTCTTGGTATAAGGTCTCAAAGGAAAATAGAATGAACCCTTTCCAAGCTAGGAATGAGGTAAGCTCCAAATTTGTAGAAAAATAGGATTTTGTAACTTACGACTGCGATTGCTTGATTTCTTGAATCGATACTCAACCATTACAGGTAACAAGAATGGCAGCAGTAAAACCAGTCTCTTCAGCTGGACAACAGATACAATTTAGTAATAACGGAATAACTCCCGAAACAAACCAGCAATGGACCCCTAGGAGGTAGGCCAATAAAGTCAATTCTGCAACCACTAATTTTCAAACGATGCATCTGATCAAATATGGAACAACATATATACTTATATCTTTTGTTGTCATTGTTATATCTAATTTTGCAGGAGCTTAGGCATTCGCTGATGGTACAGATTACACATTCGTAGGATCTGGAATCATCTCCTTATATGTACATTCGGATATCGTTCTCTTCTCAGTCTGATCTTGT
>NW_010923940.1:0-1001 GCF_000633955.1 Camelina sativa | reverse complement strand
GAACATATATGATAAGCGTAATTACGGATCATTCAGAGAGAGAGAGAGAGAGAAAAAGGACAGAACATTCAAAGACAAATACAAACCCGTAATGGTGACCACCAAAGGGAAATAACAGATACAGAGACTGATAGCGTTATGAATTGACTTTGAACTGGCACTTGGATGGAAGTGAAACTCCAAGAAGCTCCCTTTTGATTTGCAATATGATGCCATCATCCTCTGCAGCGTTTGCAACATCCACTTGAACCAGTTCGAGACACTTGAATTCCCCGAGAAAACTCTTCAACAGTTTCAACTCATCCGCAGTTCCCCGATAACCAAGAATATGCAACACCTTCACTTTGTTCGGAGGCATTGAGACATCCCCAGTGTAACCATTCAGATCCTGAAGAAGCATCAATCAAAAAACATGTATGCAAATGATCAACCACCAAGTCCGTGTTTATATATATGTTCATCGGTTATGCTTATTGAATATACCTTGACGATTAGAGTTTCAAGCTTCGTAGACTGCTTAAGCAGATATGCCAGCAGTTTCCAACCTCTTTTATTCTTACTCCCCACAGATAAATTAACAAGATTGTTGAACACTGGCAGCCCATGTTTACAGTGTAAATAAATCACCTGAAACATACAAACACAGTTCAACAATGTCCAAGGTTTACAATACAAAAGAAAGAAAGAAAGAAGGAAAATGGGAAAGCTTACGTCAACAGAACCAGGAGAAAGATGCAGGGTCTGAACGTTGCTTATCCCTGTAATGAGATCAGTTACATCCAGCCTGTCGACCTTTCTTTCCAGCCAAAGGTCCAGCTTAGCTTCGACAAGGGACTCGAGATTAACTTGCAAATACTCACCCAAGGCACAGTGAGAATACTCAAGGTAGACAAGCTTTGGCAGGTCAAATGACATATAACAAGCACAATCAACATCAAGAGGAGAATCGTAGTAAACGGATAGTCTCTTGACGGTTGGACTCGATATGGTGTGAGGCGTCG
>NW_010923939.1:0-1002 GCF_000633955.1 Camelina sativa | reverse complement strand
CTTAACCCAGGCCTAAACCAAGTCACGTGTGAGTAAGCACGTGCGAATCAGACGCGCGTGGATGATGCGTCATCTTCTCCGTAAACACTCTTTTAGCCGATACAAGTAAGAGTTTTGCAGAGTAGCGAGCGTCGATGAAGGTCGTCCAACGGTCAACCTTTTTCGCTGTGACTACAAAATCAAATCTGCATCACTTTCACTCGTCTTCTCAGGTCATCCTCTCTGTTCTCTGTGTCTTCACAAAATAAAATAAAAATAAAAATCTGAACTTTTTTTCAATTGCGTTTTGGGGATGATGTTTTCACTGTGTGTTTAATTCGATTTCAGAGAGTACCCATTTCTTCTGAGCACGAGTCACGAGAGTTTGTGTCCAGATTACTCGATAGAAAATGGGGATTACAGAGTCCTGCATCTCCAATTCAGGAGATAAGTGTTTCTTCTGACAAAGGAATTGAAAAATTCTCTTTTTCCAACAACACTCGTCCACATCTCGGTGATGAGATGTTAAAGAGAAATCAAGATTCGTCTTTTTACATTCTTAGAGATGATCTTTTACATCCTCTTGTGAATGGTAACAAAGCTAGAAAGCTTGATGCTTTGTTACCACTTCTTGAAGATTATAAATTCACTGATGTGGTGAGAAATGTGATCTCTTTCAATATCTCTCAATTAATTGTTTTTTTTTTTTTTTTGTAAAGCTTAGAACTTTTTGGGTTGTGTATTATTAGGTTACATGTGGAGGTTGTCAAAGTGCACATACAGCTGCAGTTGGTAAATGTTTTGAATCTTTTTAGAGAACTAAATCGAATTAGTTTTTAGATTGAAATAGAAATCAGGTGTTTTGTATCTTGCAGCTGTTTCTTGTGCCGAGAGAGGTCTAAGATCACATTTGCTACTACGTGGAGAACAGCCTGAGGTTTTGACTGGTTATAATCTTGTTTCAACTATGTATGGAAATGTTCAGTATGTTCCAAGATCGAGGTATGCCAATAGAGAGGAAAT
>NW_010923938.1:0-1002 GCF_000633955.1 Camelina sativa | reverse complement strand
TATATATATATATATATATATGTATATGTATTATTTTCTTAATAATTAGCAGTAGTGAATTAGGGTTTTTCTTCGTTTCTCTCGGTGGCTGTTTGCTTTTACTTTTTAGCCATAGTCTTCCAAAATAACCTCCGCCTCTGATGATTACGTCACTTCCCCACGATATCATCGTCGATATTTTGGCGCATGTGTCGAGATGGGACTATCCAACTCTCTCCCTTGTCTCTAAATACTTCCGGTCACTCGTTTCCTCGTCTGAGCTATACGCTAGACGATCCTTGTTGGGCTACACCGAAGCTTGTATATATTCTGTTCTCTTTAATAACGACACTGGTAATCAGTTGTATGTTCTTCGTAGTCGTCGTCTAAAAGGAAACAACACCAGTTCTTCTTTTGTCCGTATCGCGTCGCTTCCTCGTATTCCTTTCCAAGCAAGTTATGTCTCGGTTGGTCGGGAGATATATGTGTTGAGTGGATTTTCGAGATCAAATTCCTACAGCATCGACTGTAGATCTCACACTGTGCAGCCCTTCTCCGAAAATCCTCATGGACCCAAGGCTAGAAGGTTTGTTGACGTCATCGACAAAAAGATTTTCGTAATGGGACTGTGCGATGAGCATGACGAAACAAATTTAATGAAGGTAATGCTGGTGTTCAATACAGAAACACAAACGTGGGAGCCTGAGATGACAACAAAGCCAAGTTTAGAGTTAAGTCGGTTCTGGTGTGAATGCGCGGTGATTGCGGATAAGATGTACGTGAGGGATTGTTCTTCTAAGGAGAGCTTTGTTTACGAGCCAAAGGAAGACAGATGGGAATTGGACGAGGTGTTGAATTCTTATAACTGGTACCGTGGGTGCGTTCTTGATGACGTATTGTACTACTATGATCCTTTTGAGAACAAGTTAAGAGCGTATGATTCAAAGCAGAAGTGTTGGAAAGTGGTGAAAGGTTTGGAAGAATTTTTGCCTCATGTAGCTTTTCCATGGTCAGACACTGTGA
>NW_010923937.1:0-1002 GCF_000633955.1 Camelina sativa | reverse complement strand
AGCTCATTGTAGAAAGTATGATGCCAGATTTTTTCCATGTCATCCCAGTTGTTGACAATACCATGCTCAATTGGGTACTTGAGGGTTAGAATACCACGCTTGGATTGAGCTTCATCGCCAACATATGCATCCTTCTGTCCCATTCCAACCATCACTCCAGTGTGGCGAGGACGACCCACAATACTTGGAAAGACAGCCCTTGGTGCATCATCCCCAGCAAAACCAGCCTAAGCCAAAACACAGAACATTTATAAACCACCTTAGAGATCAGCTTAGCTTACATATTGTCCACATGATCAACAAGATTGAAATTTCTAAACAATGCCCTCATCCATCTAAAAAATGAGTAAAGATTCAATTTTTATCATGAGTATAAAGAATATTATACCTTAACCATTCCAGTTCCATTGTCACAGACAAGGGGTTGAATGTCTTCACCATCAGCCATTTTCTAGTTTCTGCAAACAAAACAAAACAAAACAAAATTGACCAATTTGGCTAATAATATACAAGAATAATTAAAAAAAAAAAAACTCAAATCAGTCAATGCTTCGTTTAGGAATATATGATCTAACATTATAATAAACAGATTTCATTGTCAAGAATATAACAATATTCCCTAAGAGAATGTGACAAAATCAAATCCTTAAAAAACAAAAAATGAATGTAACAAAAATATTATTCCAGATCCAACAATCACGTTATCAAATTCAATAATATTATTAAAAAGCAAATGATATATAAACCAGATCAACAACACCCATTTAGGCCTCAAAGACAAATATAAGCAGGGAGATGCAATGACGACGAAATCACAGATCGAAACCATAAAATAAAAATCAAAACTTTACAGAAGAGATTATGAAAACTGACAATTGTCAATCAAACTAACGAAATGCGGATAAAAAAATAATTACCGGGAGAAAAAAAAAAATTAAAGCCGATTCTCGCTGCTGCAGGAGGAATCACGACTGAAAAAAAAAAAAAAAAAAATTATGGGTT
>NW_010923936.1:0-1003 GCF_000633955.1 Camelina sativa | reverse complement strand
TTCTTTATTCATTTGCTGGCTTCCATAGTTAACGTGTCCGCATCACCGGAAACAGTAACACATACTATCACAGTTGGCTATTTTTACTTTTTATGTGCACTGGAGAATCGTTTTTTTATTTAACATTACATATATTACCTATGAATGCTAACTTGCTTGGATTTTAAATTGTGCCTATCTAAATATAGTGAAATTGATTATTTATAATAATGTACACACAAATAGAAGAAAACATGAGAAACCATAAACTATGAACTATAAACTATGAACTCAATCAAATTTGACTCTTGGCGTGACATAATATTTGTTTTTTTTTTGAAAAATGATATAGTGTCCTTGTTCATGTCATGCCATTATATACAAAACCCAATCCTCTTTCGGTCTTTCTCGTTGAAAGGGATCTTGAACCTAATTTTACATACATTTAGTTCTCTTAAAATTAAAACTTAATAATACAGTATTCCCTTTTTACGAAAAAATCTTGTGATCTCGATCTGATCTCTCTCTCTTTATTTTTTCTCACCGGAAGAGTTTAGAGGTAGTGGAATACGTACGTTCGTGAACTTCTTTTTTTAAAAATCGATGCAACTTTGCCTGGTCTTTTTATTTGTTTTCCTCTTTTTCTTAAGTTCCTGACCAACTTTCTTGTTTAAAAATACTAAGTTAATAAGCGTTCAAAATTTTGTAAAGAACACAACGTTAGGATTCTATGGCTCTTCCACATATCTTTTTATATTTCTACTATCCAACGTTTTCCGTATTGATGATGTCTAATTTACTAATTAGAATTGATGACTACTTATTTCTAAAGACGTAGACAATAAACCATAAATAAATAAAAAGTTTAAGCAAAGAAGTCACGGAATTGTGGAGATTGTGGAGAAAATGTTGAAAATTAATTAAGAAGCTATTTAATTATGGGGGAGAGAGAGATGTTTTGTTTGTTTTAGGAAAATAAGGGACAGTGGGAGAGACATGCGAGCCATTTACGCATTGAACAAAG
>NW_010923935.1:0-1004 GCF_000633955.1 Camelina sativa | reverse complement strand
ATGAACGTAGTTTTCGACAAGGAGGTGATCGTTCTACTGTCGTGGAAACCTCGCCGATTCCTTCATCAACATTAATATATTTGGCCTCGTTTATATCTTAATATGATAATCTAGAAAATAAACTATTTTGTTAGCTGTATGTAAACTTTTACTATTGGATGTATCCCTAATCTTGATTATGACAAGCTTTTTTTTATGTATTGTATGTAGCAGCGAAGTATACAATGGTATAAGGCGAGCCTTCCTTGTATACAAGGGTTATACTATTTTCCCAGTTTCAGTACTAGTGTAAATTCTTTCCGATGTTCACCTGAATTTTCTTTCCGATTTTCACCTGAATTTTCTTTCTTGTGCTTGTGCTCTGACTTCACTACTTCGGTAATTTTTACCTTTTATGTCTTGTAGTTAAAAAAGTTTCAAAGCCTTCAGTAGTACTCCATAGGAAAATGAGTCTTTGAAAACTGCATAGGAAAAAGAGTCTTTGAAAAATACAAAGACTTTAAAGTGACAAAGTCACTTTGTCGGATAAAATCTTACTAACATAACGACAAAAAAACTTATCTCTGCCTTCTCGGTTTCTCTTTTACGGCTTTAACTCTCTCCCACTCACTCATTACTCTCCACTTTCTCTCCTTCTCTTCATTGAGCAAGAAAATTAACAAAAATGGTTACAACCCGAAAATCGAAGGCCAGAGTCACCTCCTCCTCTCACCGCCGACCACCGCAAGATCCTGAGTCTCCGGTGAAGACGTTCTTCAAGTTGGTCTTACCTTCAACAATGAAGAATGACATGATGTAATTTATCAAAACTTTAAAAATAACTGTTTGCATGTTTTGTTATTGGTTCAATTCGTTATTGCTTTGCTAATTTCTAGGGATTATATCAACAGATTTCACTAGACAGGTCTCTCCATCTTCTTGTTTTAGAGATCTAGAAGGGATATTATAAATTTGATCATCTGTTCTTAAGACATGCAGATCTGACAAGTGACATGTTGCTTAGC
>NW_010923934.1:0-1004 GCF_000633955.1 Camelina sativa | reverse complement strand
AGGATCATCAGCTGAAGTCTCTCTCTTTCTGAAAACTCTGAAGTTCAAAAAGCAACCAAAATAAGTAGACAAAGAAGCAATAGTAGTGCTCACCGGTTAACTAACAAAAGACAAAGATGAATAAAAACAATATGAAAACCTTTCAAGCTTCAGATCCTTCTTCTTTCGAGATGTTCCTGTTTGCCCGAAATTGAGACTCGAAGTAGCTCCTACAAAAGGCTGAAACTTAAGACGACTACAACATGAGCTGCATTGCGACAAGACGCCCAAATTGCCACTAAAACTAGCCACCGCGAGATTCATGTCCTTACAACAACTCTGTGAAATAGAAACAAATTTACACAACACAGCTTATAAATAACATACAGATTATACGATGCAACAAAGAAACATACCTCAGCAAGAACCCTAATCTACAAAATCCAGATATTGAAACACGAAATGAAATTGGCAAAACTATCCCAAAGTAAATGATTATTTTTTCACAGAATTACAACTCTACGAAATCAAATCTAAAATTACACGAAATTAAACTAAAATTTTCCGATCCTAATCACACGGATCCCAACTATCAAGAATGAGAAATCGATCCGAATCTGATGAAAAACAAAAATAAATCGAAACTACACAATCCGCCACCTATCTAAAACGAAATTAAAAGGAAACAATAGATATATCATCAAGGGAAGAAATATGGACTATACCAGAGTCAGATTCTTCTTCTTCGCAGACGAACGAGAGAGAGAAGCACGACGGAAATGGTGATGATTGAAGGAAGCTGCGTAAAGAGAGAGAGTCGGAGAGAAAACAAATGATCTCGATACTTCGATTTTTTTTCCTTCACCCTACCCAAACCTCTCACACGCGGCCACGTGTTATGAAGGACCGAGCAATATACGTCCCTCTTGTAGATACGTTTCTTTGATAATTTATTGATTTACATTTAAATTTGACATTTTAATTAGGAAGGACGGACGAAGGACGGTGCGATGCACATGCTCTTA
>NW_010923933.1:0-1005 GCF_000633955.1 Camelina sativa | reverse complement strand
CTCACCCTCTCGGTTTGTTGACAGCATTAAGAACACCAATCTAGAAATATACAATCAACTAAGACATCTTAACCGATCAAGAACATAAAATCATCTATCCCATCCCTTTAAACTTTACTACACTACTCGGAAATCATAGCAAGAAACATAACAGCATATATGAACGAAAATTGCATTATAATAAACGGTAGAGTAGAGAAGTAAGAATACAAGATAGAAATCTAAAGAAATGATAAAAAGTTATGAAATAAAATCTNAAAGTGTTTTGAGTCGCTCAGTTCTCTCACAGAAGCTCTCGCTCTCTGGTTTGAGAGTCTGCGGCGTGCTCGTTTGCGAGGAAGGAGAGGAGGGATTGATATATGGAAACCCCTTTGACCTAGCTTCCCAGTCCTACCCGAGGGTCTACTCGATGGGGTACACAAGGATGAGGTCGGGTTACTCCTCGCGTAGATCTTCGGGTTGTTCTATCGGCTCTTGGATCCTCCTCGATCGTGTTGGGGCTCGGACTCGTTCTTCCAGCTCTATGGCTCCTTTGGGTACATGCTCGGGTTTGTCCTTGTTTTCCCCATTTTAGGCTCTTAAGCACCTGTTTTCATCCAAAATATGCAAATGCAAAAATGCAACACCCTAAATGGCCTAAAAGTGAATTCCTACAATTAATGACCTAAAAATGCTAAGTGAAGGGTATGAACAATGCAAAATATGGAAAAAAAAGATGCTAAAAACATGTAAATTAGAGAGTTATCAGACCCCCAAACTTAAATCTTGCTAGTCCTCTAGCAAGGAAGTAGGAGGGTGCGGTTTAAAAACGGGCACTCATAACATTTTTATGCTAAGCGAAGGATTCAAGCTATAGTCCTTAAAGATAGTTTAATGGTGCTAAGATCAATCAACATATTTACAAATAATTTTCTATGCTTATTACCATGCATTGATCTAGTTCAGCCTCCAACTAAAGTAAGGAACATCTCTTTCACATTCAATTAAGTGTTTGGCGAATTCTTG
>NW_010923932.1:0-1005 GCF_000633955.1 Camelina sativa | reverse complement strand
TTCTTCATGAAAAGCCATCGAGGGGATTCTGGCATGAAAAGCATGAGGCCAAACTGAATAACAGCGGGAAAGCCTGAAACACCAAGCATCCATCTCCATGTTCCTGGAACCTGCCAACAACGATCTTATGAATTCAGAAGCTATCATTAAATAACAAAATCTCACTTTATCTCTGTAGTTTCTTAGCAATATGAAAACTGGTCTCACTTATTTAAGTACCAAACGACATTTGCATAAGGATCAATAACAACCTTCCATTTTCCTAAATCAAATTCACTTGGTTTTATTGTAATAGTGGGAAATTAGTTTCAAATTCAAGACTAGATTAATGTAAAGGACCACCAAAGAGTGACCTTTGTTGGAACTCAGGGTAGACTTATTTTCTCGTCATGGCGAAAGGACAGATAAGCTGCCAGGACATGAGGAACTGCAGCAAAGTAAACTTGAACATTGAGATAAATCAAAATCAAGGTCATAAAGATCATCTAATATCAAATGATACAACACCCACAACGAGACTGTAGCATGATTTTGTTAACTACATCAGCATGTCATGAGACACAGAAGTGAGAAGACCAAAGACGTCAACAGCAATAGAAAACCATACAGTGTTCACCTTCTCTAGTCTAGTTCTATTTCAGGTTGTAAAAACAGTATAGGTAACATAAGCAAACTTAAATACTGAATTCACAATAATCAACTTTCTTGGTTCCAGATCCTCTAAAGCATTGATAGATGAAAAGGGGCAACTTGTAAACCCATCAACAATTATGAATTCACGGACAGGTATGGAAATTCCTAGAATGCTTACAATGAACATAAAATGAATGGCGCATTGTCAATCACTTGCAAAGATAGCAGCTGTTGCACAACTTTACCAAAATTCAAAACTTTTTTTATGGCGAGGAGAGATATGTCTAATTAACTAACCTGCGTGAAAGCGGAATTAACGAGGTATGAAAGAAACTGTCCACCGGTGATCATCAATACATTGGTGCTCACAAG
>NW_010923931.1:0-1005 GCF_000633955.1 Camelina sativa | reverse complement strand
TCCTCTTGAGCAATGAAGCTACCACAAGTTGCCCTGATACCCAAAAAGGAGAAAACTTTTAAACAATTGGTTGGTACTTGAGAGTAAGCTAGACAGAATTAGCCATCATATTACTAGACCCAATTGTGAGAAATTCATAATCCCAATTCCAAAAAAAAAATCGAAGATTTTTAAGTAGATGAGACGGATGGTTCGAACCTACACCACCAGTGCCGCCGACGACAAGGACAAGCTTAGAAGAGGAGGAAGTTAAATCGGAAGCATCGACGGCTTCTTCTGTAAGAGCTTGGATTGACGTAGAAGAAGACGAAGACAAAGATGCTTCATTTCTAACCAGAAAGAGAGAAGTAAAGGCCGAAGAAGAAGAAGATGTGAGTGGCAGTGGCAGTGGCAGGGATGTAAACAGAGGGATTCTGGTAGGGGGTTTAGTAGTGGGAAAAGGGAAGTAAGAGAGAGGAGCGAAGCTGAGAATGGTGGTAGCCATATGAATGGTCGGCGACGGTCACGGCAAGCGAGCGAGAGAGAAAAAGATATAATTTTTTAAGAGCCATAATTTAATATTTTTCGTTAAAATAAAATAAATAAAAAAAAAAAACGTGAAAAGTTGGGCAATTCTATTAATTGTGACTGTCTAATTAAATTATCCATTTATACTACAAAAATTGATATGCAAGATCATCCAATATATACGTGAATTCTAAATAATTTGTTCTGAATTTTGTATTGAAACTTGTAACTAAGTTAAAAAAGAAAGAGTTTGTATAAATGGTACTCTAATAACTTTTTTTTTTTTAACACATACCATTTTATATATAAAGCAAATGAGGAATAAACATCCCTGCTCCGAAGTTACAACGAGGCTAAACAAACCTACAAGAGATAATACAACATTATCCAGCTGCCACACTAAAGTTGAAATAAACGAAACCAAGTGATCAAAAGAGATTCTTCATGAAGGCCAATCCGTTGCGATCTAGTTAGCGGGTCAAGACGGCAGCGGATGAT
>NW_010923930.1:0-1005 GCF_000633955.1 Camelina sativa | reverse complement strand
GACTCTCATAACAGCTGTATATTCTTAGGGACAGCTTCGAATGTCAAAACATATATTTTGTCTGAATTTTTATTATTGTTTTTTTTTTTGTAATTTTTTTTTATTATTGTTATTTTTGGTATAAAGATATCTCATGGCCGGGGCTCCTGTGACATATTTTCTTGGCAAATTTCTTTCTTTCTACCAAATTCACAATAAATAAATGTCTTTTTCTATAAAATTAATTAATTTTAATCAAAATGGTGGCAGACAGAGAAAAAGGTGGTGGTATTATTTGCGTGTTAGTTAGTATAAATTTTGTTTTTCCTGTAAGAAAGATACCTAGCTTAGCTAGTGCGTACGCGTTCGATTTTGTTGCCCCTTAATTGATAATTATATTTTTTATTAGGGTTCATTGACTGATATTTTGATTATAGGAACGTGTTGAAGGCGAGCATAGTTGTTCCGGGGAGCGGGGAAGTGGAATTTCACTGTACTCATCTTGATCACTTGGACGAGAAGTGGAGAATGAAGCAAGTCGATGCTATTATCCGATCTACCAACGTACCTCACATACTCGCTGGTGCTCTCAATTCTCTCGACGAATCCGATTACTCCCCTGAGAGATGGACCGACATCGTCAAGGTATGTATTTGTTGTATACATTATCATTAGCAATATATATTATGCATATATAATTTTAAGCTGTTCGTTCGTTTAATTTCAATGAATCAATTTAATATATATATATATATATATATATATATATATAGTACTACGAAGAGATGGGTAAGCCGATACCAAAAGCGCAAGTGATGAGATTCTTAAAGAGCAAAGAATACACTGACGCTAAGGACTTTGCTGGAGAATGCGAATCTGTGGTTGTGGTCGCCAAAGGCCAAAGTTAGTGAGCGTGCCGTCAAACAACTGCGCTGTTAGTTTCTTATCTTGGTTAATTTAATTAGAGTCTTAATCACCGATGAAACGTATGACAGGTGTACAAGGGACATGCAAGTACGGGACACG
>NW_010923929.1:0-1006 GCF_000633955.1 Camelina sativa | reverse complement strand
ACACAATACTTCCACCACTCCATCTGGTCTTGCTTTGTCAAGAGCACTGATATCATCTTTTGATCCTCGATGTTCCAGAAGCAGTCATCAGGATTGACAGGATGGAAGAACTCTCCGTCAATGATTGGTTCTTGCGCTTTGAGACCAATTTTGATACGGTTCTTCTTGATTTCACAGGTCACAAACCCTGACTTAGTGCCTGCTGGCACCGGAACGTTAATTGTGACCTCTTGGAGATTCTGTCCCCATGAGTATTTCTCAAAATCAAGCCCATTGCCTTTGTGGGGAACTGCATCAAAACGGGGACATATGAAGTTAGTTTTGCAAAAACAGAGACTAAAGTTGTAAAAATCTAAACTTTATCCAATATCCTAGTCTTTACAAGATCAACGAATCAGGTTGTGATGTTAAAACTAAGTGTCAAGTCAAAACTAATTCAACCAAGCACTAAACAGAATCAAAGCTTAATCCAAGGCAGCTGAGGAAACAATGCTTACTTCCAATCATAACCCTAAACCAAACTTATCACCAGAGGCAAACAATCAATTACAAAATTCAAGAAAGCAAAACGAAGGTACTTACCAATGGTAGCCGGTTCTTTTTTTCTCATCCTTCGGCTTCACAACCTCCATGGGCTCCGAAAGAGCCAAGCTTTCCTTCTTGGGCTTCTCGACATCCATAGATTCCGTTGGCTTCAAAGTCTCCTTCTTTGGCTGATTTGCCTCTGCGTGACCCAATTTTCAGAAGGATAAAGGAGATCCGCCGTTGTAAACAAATCGCCTTCGACAGAGAGAGAGAAAAGAAAGACGGAGAGAAAACAATCGATTTCTCCGGTTCACTCCAACAAAACAACACCAACCTATTAAATGCGGACACGTGTTAGGAAGGACCGAGCAAAATACGTCCCTTTTGTAGGTACGTTTCTTCCGTTATTGATTGATTTTGATTTAAATTAAACATTTTAATTACGAAGGACGGACGAAGGACGGTGCGATGCACATGCTCT
>NW_010923928.1:0-1006 GCF_000633955.1 Camelina sativa | reverse complement strand
CTCACCAAATCACATAGGCAAGCAGCTGCTTGAGCATCGGATAGATCACGAATGAGGGTACAACATGGCTTCGCCAATCGAAAATCTAGGAAGTTACCGAAAAATTTTAGGATATTGGAACATGACCTTATCTGATTGGCGTTCCTGGGACATATGCCACGTGGGGGAGATGGTGGTGGTGTTTGAGACCGGGGCGGTGGTGGGGAGCTCGAAGGAGAAGGTGGTAGTGAGTTGTTTGGTGGAAACGTTGGTGTACCTAGAGGAGCCATCGGTGGTGAGTTTGGTGGAAGTGTTGGTGGAGTCTGCGATGGTGTGTCTGGAGGAGTTTCTGCTGGTGTGTTTGGAGGAGTTTGTTGGGGTGTGTTTGGAGGAAGCGTTGGTAGGTTCTCTGGCAGTGGGATCTCAGGTGATGGAGTCTTTGGGTCTATAATCTCCGGTGGTGGAGTATCAGATGGTGGAAACACGGGGACTAATATATCTGGTGGAAACGCGGGAACTATATTATCTGGTGGTGATATTTCAGGGTCTATAATATCTGGTGGTGAAGTCTCAAATGGTGGAATCTCAGGGTCTATAATATTTGGTGGTGGACTCTCGGAGGGTGGAATCTCAGGATCTATTATAATCTCTGGTGGTGGAGTCTCAAGTGGTGTAATCTCGGGTGGTGGACTCTCAGATGGTGAAATCTCAGGATCTATTATAATCTCTGGGGGCGGAATCTCAGGGTCTATAATATTCGGTGGTGGAGTCTCAGATGGTGAAATCTCAGGTGGTGGAGTCTCAGATGGTGAAATCTCAGGTGGTGGTGTTTCAGATGATGGAACCTCGGGGTTTACTATAATTTCTGGTGGTGGAATCTCAGGGTCTATAATATTAGGTGGTGGAGTATTAGGTGGCGAAATCTCTGGTGACGTAATCTCGGGTGCTGGATTTTCGGATGGTGAAATCTCAGGGTCTACAATATCTGGTGGTGGAGTCTCAGGTGATGAAATCTCGGGTAATGGTG
>NW_010923927.1:0-1006 GCF_000633955.1 Camelina sativa | reverse complement strand
CCCGGCGATATCCGCGAAAGAGAAGTTGAAGATTTGTTCATTAAGGTTAAAAAATTACTCCTTTTTCTTTGATTGGTACTTGTAATTGTGTTTTTCTTGAACAATTTTGTTAATTTTGTCTGCGGTTTTTTGAGTTTTCTTGAATTATTGTATCAAGAATTCAGATTGTGTTTCTGAAGTATATGCGTTCACAAGGTTTCAATATGTCTAAGATATTGTATTGTTGGCTTGTGATTTGTTTTGAAACGAGTTTGCTTTAAGAATTGTTCTTCCTTTTTTTACAGTATGGACCTATTGTTCAAATTGATTTGAAGATTCCCCCGAGGCCTCCAGGCTATGCTTTCGTTGAGGTCAGCTTTTTTTTTTATGCAACTGCATGTGTTGTTGATTTGCAGTTTCTGTCAACCATTTAATTTAAATTTATGATATTTGTGCTTTTAGTTTGAGGATCCTCGGGATGCTGACGATGCAATTTATGGCCGTGATGGTTATGACTTTGATGGGCATCGTTTACGGGTTTGTCAATCATTAAATCCCTGTAATTTTAACTCAATACTTTGTATTTTGTTGACTGGTAGCCAAATATAATTGATGCGCATTGGCCGTTGTAGGTGGAGCTAGCTCATGGAGGGAGGCGTTCATCACATGATGCTCGTGGTAGTTACAGTGGTGGTGGTGGTCGTGGCGGTCGTGATGGTGGTGATGGTGGTCGTGGGCGTGGCCCATCTAGGAGATCCGAGTACCGCGGTACTTATGATATGTTTTGGATTACTGTATAATCAGAGCTTTAAGAGTTATGTCTAAATTTTATATTTTCAATTGTGCAGTTGTAGTGTCAGGTTTGCCTTCATCTGCTTCCTGGCAAGACCTTAAGGTGACTACTCAATTGTGGAACAGTTTCCTCGTTGTAGTTCTTGTGGTTTTGAAGATTCCTGAATGAATCTTGACATAATTACTTTTTTGTAGGATCACATGCGTAAAGGAGGAGAAGTCTGTTTCTCTCAAG
>NW_010923926.1:0-1007 GCF_000633955.1 Camelina sativa | reverse complement strand
TCCAATGGAAGATACCTTCTGACCAGGGCTCTACATCATCCTACCTTAGACCCAATAACCATGGTCCTCAGAATCCCTGCCATCGTACTTCTAGTGTACCTCGTCTTGGCGAGCGTTTTGGCTTTGGATCCTCCTACAATGTCTACGTGTCTTTTGACCTTGACAATTCTGTCATCCATCGGTTCATTCGATGATGATCTTTCGAGTATCCATGATCTCTCATGTTTCTATCTGCTTCATCACATTTGCTCCATAGCTCTCATGGTGTTCATCTCGAAATCTTTTATTTTCTTACTTATGGTATTGGGGAATACCTACTCTTGTAACTCTTTAAACTTTGGGATCTTTGAGTCTCCACTTTGTACCTTGATTTGATTTAAATAAATGAAATCATGTGTTTATCAAAAAAAAAAAAAAAAGCTCGATTCCTTGGTTTTTGTTTTCATGTTGTATGTGGTATCCTATAATGCATCATGCACATAATGAGGTGCATGATGATAATGTACCATAACATGGAACCATAGCAGAGCCAACCTAACTCGAACAAGCATTACAACACAAAGCTGCGTAAAAGATTCAGACAAATTAAGTCGACTCAATCAATCAAATTATTCAGTAAAAGAAATGAGGCCAAAACAGACATCTCAGATTTTATAGAACAAAAAAGGGAGAAAGATATTCACAAACAGAAGCAAAGCTGTTCCTGGATTTACATGCTTTGATGCAGACAAATAAACTCAGAAGTCATATAACATTTCATTAAAGGAACTCTCAGATTTCCAGAACACACTTAAAAGTTTATCTCTTTCCAACGCTGACAAGATATTAGCATATCTTTCAAAGGGCTTTGGTTTTAACCCTTCGGATCAGGATTGGTCTGATGAAGTTTGGCCAAGAGAGACAGATGCGAGTGATGAAGCCCAGGCTTGTGCGTTTATTGCCCTTTCATGGAAGTTCCTTGTTTTGATGAGTCTAAGTTTCAACCATAACCTCCTCACATCGACCAT
>NW_010923925.1:0-1007 GCF_000633955.1 Camelina sativa | reverse complement strand
CTCCAGGTGTACACGGTGAAGACTGGTCGTACCAAGGGCACACTTTACGTAAGCTNACTTTACGTAAGCTCGCTTGCCGGGCTAAAGGTCTTTGACGACCTGCCCGAGAAGGATGAAAAGTGGCGGAAGTCCTATTTCTTCTTCCCGGTTAACGAGCTCACTTTCGGCCACCGCGTGAGTTCGCACGTATCAAAGTAGACTTCGAAAATTGGTAGAATGGAGTTCCTTGCTAGGTCCAAGTTAAGTATTGCTTGACTTTCCGTCTCACCTTTTAACTGTTTCTTTTTCAGATCACTTCAAACGCGGATTGCTTTGCTCCACATTTGCGGAGTTCTTCTCGAGGTTCTGCAGCCAGGGACAGATTGCTTGGGATTCTTTCTCCTGCGAAAGGATCAGAGAGTCCACGGCGAGGCTCGGAAGGCGTTCTCTAGTCTGTTCTACCCCCGTGAGCATTTCGGAGATGAATTACAGGGAAGAAAGGGCATGCCGAGCTGCCAAAAAAGAGGCAAAGAAACAGATGGTGATGGCCCTTTCTAACAAGAATTCCTCCGGATCCTCTGTTCCCGAGGTGAGCGGGACTTCCGCTCCTCCAACTGGCTCTCCCGAGCTTGGTACAGAATCAACCAGGGCTCCTGCTGGCCCGATGGTTCCCCCCGTGATTGTCATTGCTGATTCTAGCGATGAGCCACGGGAGGTCGCTGCTTCCCCCCCGACATCGAAGAAAACCTCTGCTGAGATCTCCTCAGCAAACTGATTCATCGAAGACCGCCTCCTCTTCTCGTGAAAAAGTCCGAGCCCGGACTGGCTCATTAGGGGATGAGCGAGGTAAACCGAGCTCGAAAGACAGGGGTCCCTCCTCGGAGAGGAGATCTAAAGAGGCCCCACCGCCTAGAGACTCCGGGGACTCCTCTGGGAAGAACCCTCTAAAGGAATGACGTCCTTTCGCCCGAGGTAAAAAAATTTCTGAGGTGCTCTTAAGTTTATACCTTTGACTGTTCGATAGTTGA
>NW_010923924.1:0-1007 GCF_000633955.1 Camelina sativa | reverse complement strand
GCGAGTATTAATTTAAAGAGTATTAATTTATAGAGGTTCTACTGTAATAATTCAACTCGCATTATCCTATGAGTAAGTTGCACAATAAGCAATTCTTTTATTAAGTTGGTGCATGTATGTTATCATATGTAAATCCTAAACCTACAAAACTGGAGACACACATAAAACAACAGGAAACCTAGCCGAAAGAACTAGAGCTGGTTTTGACTGTTTCTGAACACATAAAGTAACATTATCTATTGGGGCGTCGACATGTGTGTTTTTTGCTCACTAAAACCATCTGCTGCAATTCAGCAGTATTGAGCTTTTATTTTATTTAAAAGAAAACTATACACCAAATAAGCAATGATTATGCTTTAGCAAGTTGCTAAAAAGAGAAAAGTTTGACTTTTGTTCATTTTGTTTTCTTTCTTATTTGGTTTTTTGGTAGAAGACACTATAAAAGGCATAAACCTTATTATGATCTTCCAAACATCAATCAAAGCTTTACAGTCTTTTTCTTTCTTTCTATTTAGTTTGAGCAGACAAAATAACTAAAAGACAAATGGATGACATATCAGTGAGCAAAAGCAAATCAAGCAATCATGGGAATGTTGTTGTGCTCAACGTCCAAGATTCTTCTGTTGCAGACACTTCTAACAAAAAAGAGTCATCGTTCTCGCCATTGATCTCTGTTCATTTCTTGCAAAAGGTTAGTTTTTGTTATATAAAAACTGCTTAATTCACTCTTCAGAGCTTCTCTTTTAATCCATAGGCTTTTCAAGTTTTCGTGTTAACTGGTGAAATAATTTTGATCTGCAGCTTATAACAGAACTCGTGGGAACTTATTACCTGATATTTGCGGGTTGTGCCGCTATTGCTGTGAATGCTCAACACCACAATGTTGTGACTCTTGTGGGCATTGCACTGGTTTGGGGTATAGTGATTATGGTTCTTGTTTACTGTCTCGGCCACATCTCTGCACATTTCAATCCCGCTGTCACTCTTGCCTTAGCATCTTCCAAAAG
>NW_010923923.1:0-1007 GCF_000633955.1 Camelina sativa | reverse complement strand
TTCTTCTATAGTTGGTGGCTGCCATTTTCTAACCATTCGAGTTTACACCAATAATATGTTTATGCTCATCGAGAATTCCAGAATTGCCCCTCTTATCATTGGGTTACAAAAAAATCGGCAACGTATTAAAAACAAGAAATAAAACTTTCTTATATTTTTTTAAAATATAATAGGGGTGATATTGTACAACATGGCCAGAGTTTTTTTGTCTTATAGTATTTTGCATCATTACTCGAATATTATTTAGGTTTACAAACTATATAATATCACCTTCAAAACAATCTTAAGTTTTATATATAACTCACAAGTCTAAAGATTTAAAGAAATTTGTTTGATTAGTAAAGTCAACTTTATTTGATGATATATTAATGGAGGAATATGTAAGGGTAGAAACGTCAAATTGAGGATTTCAGGTAAAGATTATAGAAAAGAATCTGAACCCAAAAACAAAAAAAAATTAAAAAATTCCGAAATTGTTTGTGTGTGTTTTTTTTTGCTTCTTGTTGCTCAAATACAGAGCCTTTCAACCAAAGTGTCTCTTCTTCTTCTTCTTCTTCTTCTTCTTCCTCATAAATTTCTCTCCTTTTTTTTTTTTTTTAATTATAATTTGGATCTGTTCTGCTTAAGAACGGTTTGATCCTTCTTGTAACAAGCGTCGTCGATATAGTCAAAAGATTCAATTTTTTTTTTTTTTTGGATTTGGCGCGTCGGTTTCGTGCTTTTGAGCAACGGGGATTTGAAATTCTCCAAGAGAATTGATTTGGGGTTTTTGTTAAATTTCATGATTTGGGTTTTGTAATTGGGGTTGGTGGAACAATCCTGTAAAGTGTTCGATGGTTTTCCTCAGAGAAGAATTTTGAAATTTCTCTCTTTTTTTTTTTAGAGTTTTCTTTGAGGGGAAATTGAAACGAGATGGCTGGTGATGAAGATTGGGTAGAAATCAAGTTTAGACTCGCAGATGGTACTGATATAGGTCCGAGCAAGTTTGATCAATCTATGACTGTTTC
>NW_010923922.1:0-1008 GCF_000633955.1 Camelina sativa | reverse complement strand
CGGAGACCAGTGAGCTCCCCTCATTTGCCACTTGTACAGCCTCATGACAAGTCGTATCCTCGCATACCTCAGCCAATAAATTTAGTCCCTCGCAATCTTTAACTGGAACCGGAACTCGATTGGTTAACCTTCTCCTTGGAAGGTCAACAAATAAGCTCCTCTGCCTCTCTTCTTGTGCCTCGATAATAGTTTGAGATGTATCTAGTACGTCAGAGTCTCTCGTAACAACCGGAGCCGGAGTTGAAGATGGAGCACGATCTGGAGCCGGACCAAGAGCCATAGCCAGAGCTGGAGCTGGTTCCGGAGGAACGAGAGCAATATAAGCTTGCCTGGGGAGCGGATCGGAAGGACCAAATCTGAAACCTCTGGCCTCTCCTCAGCCTTTTAACGGGACTGAAGACGACCTTTCTCCACCCTGAAACCAAGACGTAGCTGGAAGTGGAACTCATATCCCATCTCCTAAGGTTAAGATCCCATGTTTGACAATTCAAACCCACCAAGGTAAAATCTAATTCTTTTTTAGTCTCTTTTCTGTGATGTTTGTCTACGATTTCCAACTCCTCCTCGTTCATAAAGTCCATATCCACTATGTCGTTCCAGGGAATCAAGAGACGTGCCTCGTGTTTGTTGACATCACTCTCTTTAAGAACCTTCTCCCTCATTATCATCTTCTCGTCCGTACCATTCTTTTCTCTCATTACGTTAACCAGCCATTCCGGCGTCCTACCTCTCTCTTGAAACACCGCCTCTCTTTCTCTAACCGGGGCCTTTCTTCTTCTGACAGGGGCCTTTCTTCTTCTTACCGTGTTGGAAATTACCATTTGTCCACGCCTCTTGGACTCTATATGGCACAAACTTGGAGAACAAGCATCACGATTAGGGTTTTGTTCAGGGTCTTGATTCTCACACCCATGAATCATCTTCTTTCGTTTGCCCGAGCTGCAAGAGATCATCGTTGTTCCTCTCTCTCTCTCTCTCTCTCTCTCTCTCTCTCTCTCTCTCTTGCTA
>NW_010923921.1:0-1009 GCF_000633955.1 Camelina sativa | reverse complement strand
TGGTACGAGATTTCTGGATTTAAGGTGATTGAAGGTCAACAATCATCGCGAAATTCAAACCATCTGTTTGAGATCCTGATCCAGGAAAAACAAAAATGGTTCCAATAAATCCACGAAGTACTGACAATTTTATTCTTATGTATGATGGNATGATGCACCAAGAATGCAAAATGCGACGCCTGACGAGAAGAATTGTTGTGTAGGTAAGTTTTTATACTCAATTCATGTTCATACATCCATCTTAATTTTACTATATTTAAAAAACATTAAAATTATTTTTTATATTAGATGTCTTAGGAATGGTGGTACATGTAATCGATTCGCAGATGATTGATTTTCTCGATCATCAAAATGGCTACATTTCAGAGAATTAAGTTGTGACCTTCACTATCCTTGAACACAAGTAAGATATTTTAAAAAACTTTCTATAACATTGTAAATACATAGAAATTTTATTTTAAACAGTTCTTTATTAAATTATATACAATCATTTTTTTTTCTGAAAGTGGCCAAGAGATTGAATGATGAAGATGATGAAGATGAAGATGATGAATAATTTCGTCATACGAGCATCAATCTATAGTTTGTTGAAACTTTGGGCATGAATAATTATTTAATTTATTTAAATATGTTTCGGAATGTTTGTTTAACTTTTATTAAGTATTTTCTAAAATAACAATTATCTTCACAAGTATTCTCACGTGAATTTAATTAATTTAAAATCTAATAAAATTTGACAGACAGGATCGAATGTTTTTCTTGGTTAAATTATATGGGCCTGGCCTTAATAGACGCCAATTAGAAAACCTTTGCGACTGTTAGAACTAATATTTAAGCATTCTAAGTCTTTATATTATTATTATCGTGACCTTTTGTTTTCCCCTGTCAAGAAAGAAAGAGTAAAATAAAAGCTTATTATCATCCATAACCTTGTGGTAAGATCCCAAACGATATTCAAAATTTTTTTTCGTACCAGCAGTTCTTAGTTTGAAAGTTTAAAGATTTTTAT
>NW_010923920.1:0-1009 GCF_000633955.1 Camelina sativa | reverse complement strand
AATGGAAATTTTTTTTTTCAAGAAAGCTAACACCTGGAGAAGGAGATAAAAAGGGATCCAAGAAACAATTGTACATATTTTCATTTGACTCACTATAAAAAGTCTCACCTGTCGCGTACAACGTCACATTTCTCAATATCGAGAGCATCCATTCCAACGTAAAGGAAGATAAAAATCTCAGTTAGAAATGAAAATGCAGCAAAAGTGTGTCTACGCCAAAAAAAAATATATTCATTTTAGTCAAAATTCACCTTATTAGAAGAAGAACACAGTAAAGATAGAGCTTATTTGCTAAATGTCTCCAAATATATATACATATATAAATATATGTGTGTCAAATTCAAAAACACTAGATACTGACCCACGGTANGGTAAACCGTGGGCTGAACTTTTTATTTAATGTAAATTTGTAATAATATATTTTGTTATTATATTATTTTTAGTAGTTTATGATTATAAATCATTTTGCTTATATAATTATTTTTATATGTTATAAATGTTTTTTACATAATTTAGATAATATTATTTTAAATTAAATTTTTGTTGTTGTATTTGGGTAGCTTTAAAACTACCATTATATTAATGACATATTTGTATATAGTTAGTAATCGTGATTGTCAAAAAATGGAAAACATTTGTCAATAAAACATTAGTATATTAGTATGTAATGATGACTAAAATTGTTTAATATTTGTTCATATCATTCAATCCTTACTATGGTTCTGAAATATGTAAAAAAATGTAACTAATATGTAAAAATATATTATATTAGTATAATCTTATTTTTGGTGAAGAAATTATTCGAAAAATATTGAAGATATTATTTTCTGTTGACGGAATAAACATTCGGTAAATATATATATGATATGATAAGGGGATCAACGTGATATTTTTTTACTCTCTTTAGCTGTGACACCAACCTTGGTGTCGATCGACACCCACCCCCAAAACCCAGAGTTTGGTTCACAGGTGTTACAATTCTCCCCCACCAATCTAGATTCGTCCTCGA
>NW_010923919.1:0-1009 GCF_000633955.1 Camelina sativa | reverse complement strand
GATTAGGTTTGACGGAGGAGGAGGGCTTAGAAGTACAGCCTCCCATAGTCTTCCTTCTTCTTCTTTTTTCCCTTTCAAAGAAATTTTTTAAAAAAAAAAAAAGAAAAAGACAGAACAAGAAGAGAAGAAGAAGAATTGGGAGTTGTGTCTGGACGGACTTAAAGAGAATCACAGCAATGACATTGGAAACGCTCTTGTCTGGTTTGGTTTCATCAATGTTAAGTTAGAGAGAGAGAGAAGAAGAAGTGAGCTGTAGAAGAGAGAGAAGCCACATGGCAGAATCTGCGGGGTGTGATGAAGTTGCTTGCTTCCATCTGATATGAAGAGAAAGGTTAATAAAAAGATTAGATGTGGATTGGTTGAAATTAGTTTTGCCTTTTTTCTCTTTTGCCACGTCTTTCTATTTATGTTTACAAATATGTTTGTTCTTTCTCTAAGCAATACATTATTTTGTTTTGTTTTTTTTCATCTCATCATTTTTTTTTTCTTGTCTGTTTGTTGTTGATATTGTCCTTTCTGTTTTGATAGGAGAATATCAAAAAACAAAAAAAACAACAAAAGAAAAGTTATTTTAAATTTAAATTGGTGAACGGTGAAGATCTCGTTTAGGTGAAATAAAAATCTTATATAATTGTTAATAAATAAAAAACGTTTTACAATGTATTTATGGACGTTATCATTTCAAAAATGGGGAATTAAAGATCAACTTTTTTAGCTCTCAATCTTGTGATAAGCTTAGATACTACAAACTATTATCAGTCCATGTATTAGGTATACATGCAATTATATTTTCTCTAGTGGGAAACAAAGGTCACCGAGGACGCTAAATTAAAATTTATTACTAATTAACTAGTTAAGTAAACTATAGATAGAATACAAATTATTTCGCTCTGAAAATCAGGATTACGTTTACACACTCCATCAATTTTGATTGGATGTACCTGCTTGTTCTTGAATAATGGATCGCTTATGTTGTAACCTAACCACTTTCGTTGTATTCGGACAGTGC
>NW_010923918.1:0-1009 GCF_000633955.1 Camelina sativa | reverse complement strand
ACATGTGAGCAGATCAATGAGCTTGCTCTTGGTCTTGAAAAAAGTGACCAACGGTTTCTTTGGGTCATACGAAGTCCAAGTTCGGCTGCAAATTCTTCCTATTTCGATTCGCATAGCAAAACCGATCCATTAACTTGTTTACCATCAGGGTTTCTAGAACGGACAAAAGGCAGAGGTTTCGTGATCCCCTCTTGGGCACCACAAGCTCTTATTTTAGCCCATCCATCCACTGGAGGGTTTTTGACTCATTGTGGATGGAACTCGACTCTAGAAAGTATAGTAAACGGAGTTCCACTAATAGCATGGCCATTATACGCTGAGCAAAAGATGAATGCTATGTTGTTGACTGAAGATATACGCGTAGCATTTAGGGCTCATGCGGGCCATAATGGGGTGGTGAGAAAAGAAGAGGTGGCTAGAGTGGTGAATGGATTAATGGAAGGTAAAGGATTGATTCAAGGTAAAAAAGGTAAAGGAGTGAGGATTAAGATGAAGGAGATGAAGGAAGGAGCTTGTAGGGTATTGGAGGATGATGGGTCCTCTACAAAGGCACTTAATCAGTTAGTCTTTTGACCTTTAAGTAGCAAGTCTACCAAAGGGAGTTAAGAGCAAACTGGTAAGCTCTCCCTCCTTTGATGTTGAACTTGAACGCTCATATCTTGTAAATACGGTCATCTTGTAACTGTGGTTATATATGAAAATCTGATTTTTTATATGCGTATAGATATTATATTGCTTGACATCAACTTTCAAACCGATCGACAATTTAGATAAAAAGATTACAAGTCAAAACACTCCTGAATATTCTACGTTCGGTGTAGTGACTCTTATGAATCTAAAACCTCATGATTGATGGTAATTCACACAAACCAAAAAATTGAAATATTTCTTCTATAGGTAGTTCAAATTTGCAAAACAAACACTAAAATAATAAGATTACCATTGTGTAAGTCAAAGATAAGAGTTAATTGTAATTTTGAAGACACACACCTTCTTCTGTTTTTTTTTT
>NW_010923917.1:0-1010 GCF_000633955.1 Camelina sativa | reverse complement strand
GTTACCGGAAAACAACATTCCGACGAGGATATCTTCTCTGTCTTTAAGGAGTGTTTCAATGATCCACATGAGACCACTCAGAAGCTCCTCTATTTAGGTTCCTTTTTTTTTTCCTTTACACCAACGCTTCGCCATTTGTTCTTCCTTCTTTCCTTCTAGGGTTTTGTTTGATCTTTGTTTTGTGTGGAAACACAGCCCCTTTGTTGATGTTTTAGAAGATATTGTCTTGTGCCTCTCAATCTGCAATTTTTTTTTTATGAGATTTCGATTTGGTATGTAATATGCTTGGAATGTTCAAATAAGGAATATTTTTTTTTTTTTAACTGATTGGAATATGCAGATTTTGGGTTCATGATTAGGGGACCTCTCGTTTGAAAAATTGGCCTTTCTGTCTTAATCACTGCTTATAATCTTTACCATTAAGCTTTTTAGATGATGAAGCTGTGGAAATAGGATTTTTTCTTTAGCTCTGATTTGAGGTTTAGTGTATATGGGTTTTTGGATTTTGTCTACTGTTTCAATATCAACGTAATGATGTACTGTTGGTTTTTGTGGCACTAACTCATATCGTTTTTTATCATCTTTTCAGATACATTTCATGAGGTGAGAAGCAAAAGGGAGAGAAAGAAAGAGGTATGTTTCCCCTTTGTTGTTTTGAATCCGTTCTCTTTAGCTCAAGTGTTAGACTTGGGTTCTTCTGTTTAGCGTGATTTGTGAATTCACCTAGCAACCCTAAATTTCTGTGTATCACTTTCACTAGTAGCTTACATTATATCGATTCTCTTATTCCTGTGTGTATCCCTGTTGCAGAATTTAGTACTAAATACACAAGGAAGGAGCAGGACTGCACGGAGGAACTTTGGTTCAAGTTATACAGGTCATTGTAGTTTATGTTTTTTTTACTTCTAAACTTCTGTACTATATTTCCTGCTTTGGTTTAAGCTCTTTGTTGATTTGCAGATACCAGCAATGGAAGAAGTGCAGCTTTTAAAAAGCAGAGTGGAGCTAAT
>NW_010923916.1:0-1011 GCF_000633955.1 Camelina sativa | reverse complement strand
CTTGTTGGCTTCTTTTCTTGGTCTTTTGGCCTTGGGTTTTCATTTTGAAATTTACCCCTTGGTGAGGGTCACTACATTCTCCCCCCCTTATAGGAATTCGTCCACGAATTCCCATGAACTCCTCTGGTTCTCCTTCTAATACGCTTGATCTTGGCCAATTCTCTCGAACAAGAACTTGCTTTTAGCCACCACTCCAACTTGCTCAACCCAACTCAACACTTCCACTAACAGGCTAGGAAAATGGTTTAACCTGGAACACTAAGGTTTCCCTACACGGCCTAACACTAAGGGTTCTCTACAACACTTAGCTAGAAGGCTTCCTGCACACAACAACTAGGACTTGGACTAGCACCACCATGTGCTTCCACAAGCCTAGACAACAATCACACAACAAGACAACAAACACGCAAACACACAAATGCGCAAGCACACAAACACACAAAGAGGGAGTTAGCACCCATACTTACCTTCCCGGCGACCACACAGTCGTGAAGGTTTAAGGGTTAACTACCTAAGGGGAAGGATACACACGATCCTCTCTCACTTGCCGCTTCACAAGTAGCTCCTCCTCGGGACTGGTCAGTGGGGGATATTCTTCTTCTGGTTTCGCTTCTATGGCATTGATCATCGGACAAGCTGCCATGTAATGGCCACTCTTGCCACAATTGTAACATATGATGTGAGATGGCACTGGGCGATCACTCTCTCCTGCCCTCGAGCACTCTCGAAAACAATGGCCCGACTCTCCACATGAGAAACACAACTCCTCTTCTCCCCAGTTTTGAACTACTCCCTTCCTGGTCGGATCGACTCCTCTTTCGGGTTGCACTACCACTTGGTATCATCTTCGCATTGCCCTTCTCTTGGTCTTTTCGCATGGCTTCCTTCTCCATTTCTATGTGCTCCTCCACATTTACAGCTCTCTCTGCCAACTTGTCAACTCGTTGGTAAGTGACAGACATGGGCCTACTCTGGATATCTGGTCGTAGCGCATGTAAAAAGTGGCGTGTC
>NW_010923915.1:0-1011 GCF_000633955.1 Camelina sativa | reverse complement strand
TGAAGCAACTGGTGGTGGTGAAGCTACTGTTGCACCTGAAGCAACTGTTGCTCCTGAAGCGACTGTTGCGCCTGAAGCAACTGATGGTGGTAAAATTAGTACTACAAAAAAAGCAAAAAGAGAAGGAGGTGATAAATAATGGATAAAGCCACTGTAAACATTACTAGATTTTACATTACAATTAAACCTGATAATCAAACCATTAATGAAAACTTACTTAATAGTTTACTACCTAGTATTCAAATTTGTTGTAATGAACTAATTGGTAGTATTACTGATACAACTGTTTATTTTAGTATTATTTATAGTGCTGATACAATTTATGTACTTGGTGAATTTATTTTCTCCCCTGAAACAAATAAAAAAAGCCAAACAATAAGAGTTAAAAGGATTGAATCTGTTTTAGAAGATAATATTACAAAGAAACATAATGTTAAAGCAACTTTAACAAACAGTAATATGAAAGATGTAAACATACTTTTACTGAATGCTTTATGCAATAATTTTAAATATTATAAAGGTCCTAAACTACTTAATACAGAAATCCCAAAGGGGATTTAGATTACAGTCAAATAATTGGTATTATTGGTTTTCTAATAAACAAAGACCTATTTCACAGTCATACTTTTGTTTCCTTTTTTACTTATATAATAATTTTTTTAGTATACCCCTATTTATCAAATAAGAGTATTGAACCCCCAACTAAAACTAATACTTCTAGCACTATTACAATTGATGTGATTACTTATACTTCTGATGATTTAAAAAAAATTATAGAAAGAGATAACAGACAAAAACAAAAAAAATATATTGATAATTCCATTAGAAGAAGACCACAGCGCCAAAAAGTAATAGATGAATTATTAAGTAAACCTGTTCTTACTGAAAAAGAAGAAGAAAAATTAAATTTATACCAAACTTATGTAGAAGAAGCTTTATATTTCATGGAACAACAAAAGAAAAACAAAGAAGACTGAAATTGGGGTGATGCCACTTATAGGTGGCTTAAAG
>NW_010923914.1:0-1011 GCF_000633955.1 Camelina sativa | reverse complement strand
TGCAGAGAGGTTTAAAAGAATTGATTTGGCCACCTATGTCACCAAATAGCACTTATATTTTCGGTCGAGGGTCCTGAGAGAGCTACACAGTTAAGCGTGCTTATGCTGGAGCAATCTCAGGATGGGTGACTTTCCGGGAAGTGATTATCGGAACTGTGGAGGACAAAACACAGGGAAAGATCATGTGATGATTTGTAGGGACGATAACAAGTGTTTAAAACCTCCTAGACGTAGCAAACCTACCGACGAATATAGATAGGCCACGGGCCTAGTGAGAGAACGTGAGGCCCATTAAAGAAGACGGGCCCATGGATTGGGATTTGACATGGGGTCCACTAAGAGGTGGCGGTTTGGGTGTTACAAACCAACATCCCCGGCACTTGGCACTTGGCTTGTCTAAGTTTATCTCCATTATCCCATCTTGAATCTTCCATTCAACATGCTTATCCAGCTCAGCAGCCGCCACTTGGCTTGTCCAAGTCGGCCTTAAGCTTCTGTACTCTAACTCTTTAATCCAGATTCTTGTACTACTTCATGTATTAACGTCGGAACTAGTACAAGAACTGCTTCAGACGTTTGATACATCCTCCAATATATCTAATTGCAGGGTTCTTGATTCAACACCTTATCTTCTTTGCTTTGTATTAATCACCGTGTCAACATGATCATCAAGTGTCTCTTAAGTTCTGCTCTACCAACATTTGTATCAAGTAATACTTCATCTCTTGTGTCAGTTCTGTCCACTCTCTTTGTCTAAACTGTTGCACGACCACAGTGACATATATGATGTATCTCTGTATCCATGTCTCATCCATTACAGCCACTTAGTAGAGATTTCGTCACATGTTCTAAATCTTATAAAACTTCCATCAACACTACATCTTCAATCTCTCCTTTTGTGATTGAGTTTTATAATCCATGCACCTATTAGAACTAGTATGCTCTGTATCTTCAATCTCTCCCTAGATGATTGACTTTTCAATTCCATGCATCTTATAAAACCAGTCATCA
>NW_010923913.1:0-1013 GCF_000633955.1 Camelina sativa | reverse complement strand
TTCTCTCGTCAAATGCTCATTCATTGCGGGTGTGACTAGTGTCGGTACATCCTTGATGGCCAGAGTAGGGTCACTCGCATTCGAGGAAGAGAAGAGATTGTTGAAATACTCCACCGCCACTTTTTCTATTCCCTCTTCTGTATCAATCCAAACTCCCAATTGATTAAGGATGCCTGTGATCTTGTTCCTTGCTCTCCTTTGTTTTGTGGAGGCATGGAAAAATTTTGTATTTCTATCTCCTTCAGCAAGCCAAAGTTCTCTGCTTTTTTGGTGCCAGAATGCTTCCTCCTCCCTATAAGCCTCACATAGTTGCCATTTAAGGTTCAGGAGTGTTTCCGACGATGCTTGATCATCTTCGAAGGTCTTATCAATCTTATCTTGGAGATCCTTGATCAGTTTTTCTGAGTTAGTATGATTATTTTTCTTCCACAAGGAGATAGCCCTTTTGCAATCTTGGATTTTTTTCCTAATGGTTCGCTCCCTAGAGGCATCATCGTCTCCCCATCCATCTAGCACTGCCTCTTTAAAGCCAGGCTTATCAATCCATCTCTTATCGAACATGAATTTTTTCACAAACTTTTTTGGACGTGATTGAATTGATGCAAGGAGGGGACGATGATCTNACCCCACATCTTCATATACTCCACATTAGTGTGGGAAAAAATATTTTGCCATTCCTCGTTTCCCATGGCTCTGTCCAAACGACATCGAATCTTACCATTTGACCGTTGGCCAATCCATGAAAATTGATTTCCTTGATAAGGAAAGTCTATGAAACCACATGAATCGATCATAGCACGGAAAGGTAGAAAGGAGGACTCCGATCTTTTTTTACCCCCTCTTTTTTCGTGATTCCCTGTTATTTCGTTGAAATCTCCAATGATGAACCAAGGTTCGGATCTAGAAACTCCGATACGCATTAGTCTTTCCCACACATATCCACGGTTTGCAGGGACAGGGTCACCGTAGATAAAAGTCATAAAAACTCGGTTTCCATTAATGATTGTTTCGAT
>NW_010923912.1:0-1013 GCF_000633955.1 Camelina sativa | reverse complement strand
AGCTGAGTCTGAATATATTGCTATGGGAAGCTGCTGTACTCAATTACTTTGGATGAAGCAGATGTCTGCAGACTATGGTGTGGATTCAGGGATTCTTCAAGTCTTGTGTGATAATAAGAGTGCCATAGATCTCTCAAAAAATCCTGTGCAGCACTCTAGAACAAAGCATATTGATGTAAGGCATCATTTTATTAGAGAACTTGTGGAGAACAAGCAAGTTCAGATTGATCATCTACCCACTGAGATACAGTTAGCTGATCTGTTTACTAAAGCATTAGATTTTCAGAGGTTTGTGATGTTGAGAAATCTTATTGGAGTTTGTAAAATCTGAGCGTATCATTGCGGTACAGGAACTGGTTCAGTCGTTGTTGAAGTGATTATCCTAAATGAATCAGTTGGGTGTTTTTGTGCTTGGATCGTATAAGTTATGCGCCTGGGCTGTTGTGTGGTTTTTAATAAAAAGAAGGTTTTGATTTATAATAAAAAGACTTGGTGATTGTCGAGGAAGAGGAAGAGGCGAAAAAAAAAAAAACAACAACAAAAACAAAGTTTTTTTTTTGGGTTGTCGAAGAAGAGAAACGCGATTGAGGAGGAAGAGGTTTTTTTTTTGAATCACAACAATGGTTCGAGCAACACGAAGAGGGTTGATTTCCGGAAGAAGAAGATCTGAGAGTCGGTCCGATGGTGACAAAAATCGGCCACATCTAATTGACGAAGAAATCGAGGAAGTTGAGCATGCACCGGGTTTGGTTCAGTCTTCGGAGGTTTCATCTTCAGTAGAGAAGACTCCAGCCGAAGATGAAGAATCATTTGGGACTGCTTGTGAAGACAATTTGAATGAATCAGAGGGTGTGGAGGTCGATGAACCGGCGATTGATCAAGTTCATAAGTCTCGGAAGGGGAAGGAACCGGAGATTTCGGATGATGAAATTGATCCTATTGAAGTCTCGGTTCAAGAACAAGTGGAGCGAATGGCTAGGAAGAAGCGAGTGCACAAAAAGCTTGGTCTCGCA
>NW_010923911.1:0-1013 GCF_000633955.1 Camelina sativa | reverse complement strand
GAAGTTCCTCCTCGTCTCGAAGAAATGGGCATCCATGATCCGCTCTAAAAAATTCAATGTTGATTACTTGAGCCTATCGATGACAAGGCCTCGAGTGATGTTCATGGTCGAACGAACTACATCACAACCACCCGAACCTACGATGTTGTGGTTTGACAATGTTTATAAAGAGCAAACAGTTTTAACCGAACCACCTTATGATGAGGTGTTGTTTCACTCTGTCTATCAAGAGGAGGAACCATTGTTGTCGTCTGGACAACAGCAGTTGCGTATTTCTCTACATTCAAGCAATGATGTTTCTCAGCCCATCCGAGGTTTGATCTGTCTTAAGTTACGAACTAAGCTTGCCATTTGCAATCCGGGTACGAAAAAGTTTCAGGCTTTACCGGAGATCCAAGCGCCTAAAGAATCCTTCATAACCAGATTTCTCGGATACGATGAAGCTACAAATGCAGTCAAGGTGTTATGTATCACGGAGTCTAGGTCATTACCCAAAACTAGGGAATATCTAGTCTTGACGGTGGAGTCCGGTCAAGAAGAATCTTGGAGATCGATCAAATGTTTATATGAACATGATCCAGTACAACTTGGTGAAGGAATATGTAAAGGAGGAGTTTTGTACTATGGAGCTTATCGACCTCAATCCGATGAAGCTCAGTCCAATAGTGACAAATTAGTGCTCATGAGCTTCAATGTGAGTTCTGAAAAGTTTGCCGTCATTAGATATCCTGATTATGATTCCGATTATACAACTTGGAGATTTGTGTTTTACAACAAGAAAATTGCCTTAGTGGATGACTTTGACTTTGACAAAGACGTGAATGATGAACCGAACTTGGACAATGAAGCTGTGAATGATGAGCTGAATGGGACTAAAGATTTTCATATAATTGTTTTGGATGAAAGTACGCAACAATGGGAGAGAACCCCCATAAAGATTCTTCATTGGGAAGAAGCTGTTGGAGAGAAGGAATTTTATTTCCAAGGTACCATTGGAGAAAACGAACTTGTTT
>NW_010923910.1:0-1014 GCF_000633955.1 Camelina sativa | reverse complement strand
AAGATGTCGGACTCCTGTGGAAGGCAATGGGAAGCTCGGAGGATATCAGAGATGTATACATATTCAGAGTCTAACGATGATGAGAATGAGAAGGAGCCACCCCAAGATTCGTCTTCCGATTCTGTCATAAGATAAGGTAAGAAGAGGCTCAGTAACAGTTAGTTAGAGACTTAGTTAGCGCCACATCTTAATATATATATATATAGAGAGAGTTAGTAAGTACCAGCACCGAAATCAAGGCTGCGTTTCATGACGGGGGATGGGGAAGAGTCTTCATGGTAAAGTGAGGCGTCAAGAACCGAGACGGGGCTCGGCTGTGAGTCTTCTGCGGCCTCAGCAGCTCCCATCTCGGCAATGCTGTGGAGTAGCTTGTCGCATCTCTCCAATAAAGTTTTGCCTTGTCTGTTATAATCATCAACCTTCCACATCTGCACGATGGATCAATTAGAAGAGCATGTAAAAAGCTTAAACTACTCGAGCGAGCAAGGATAGGATTAGGAGGACGGTTCTGCTTTACCTCTTGAGAGGATATAGTCCTCCTGGAAGAAGACTTGGAGCGTTCTGTTAGGAGAGGTTGGGGTCTCTGCCAAGGGAATGGAGAGACTCTCCGCTGCTCCTTGAGCGTTGGTCTCGCCGTCCTATTAGATTTAGGTGGACTCTTGAGGCTCGGTGTGACGGGTCTAGATCTGAAGCCAGAGGGGGACCTAGCTGATACATCATTAATGTGGTTGTGGATACGGGTGTGATGATGTTTGTTAGAGCTAGAAGAGTGCAAGAGTCCTTTGAGCCTGAGAGCTTGGAGAAGTTGCTTCAAGGTTTCGAGATCGTTTGGGGGAGCTTGGAATCCGCTGATTTTGGAGACTCTGTCCGGAGGGAAGAAATCACCGGAATCGAAGAAAGGCTTACGGCGTACAGCTGAGGAGGGAGGCGGAGGAGTTGGTCTGGCCGGATCTTCGGGAGCCTTGACGACATCATGGAAGTCGAAAAATGTGTAGTCTCTGGAGAGCCTGGACT
>NW_010923909.1:0-1014 GCF_000633955.1 Camelina sativa | reverse complement strand
CCAAAGGTACGGACTCACAATTTCCTCCACCAAATTCTCAGTTTTTTTTTTTTATCTTCTCTAAGAGAGTCTCTCGTCGGAATTTGGAGTGGTTAAGGTTTTACATTGCTTGATAATAATGTTTTCAAGGTTTCTGAGAGTTGGAACCAAAAAAAAACAAAAAAATTGTTCCTTTTTTTTTTGTGTTTTGTCTTTTGGTCTAGGGATTTTGTTTTCAGACTATTTTGCTTATGGACTTAAGAAGGGTCTATAGTTGCTTTAGTTTTCTCTTCTTTTTTTAATTAATTGGCAAATTGTGGATTTTTTTTTTATGTTCTGATTCTAATAATTGTTTATTAAAAAATTTAATTAGGTAAAGGATGAATGAGAAAGGAGAAAAGACTTGTCCTCTCTGTGCTGAGGAGATGGACTTGACTGATCAACATCTTAAACCTTGCAAATGTGGCTATCAGGTTAGATAACAACCTTCCCCTTCCCTTCATATGTGGCTTGGCTTACCACCAGACTTTGTTCTCTTTGTCACTGTTTGAGCAGAATGTGTTTTTGTGTTCTTGGTGTATTAGTCTGAAAATCATTGGCAGTTGATATGTTTATTTGAGGGTGTTAATTTCAATGCAATTTGCTATGAACAGTTTGTTTCTTTTTGGAATATTGTTTTGAGTTTAAGCACCAAATAGTCATGAAAAGAATCTGAGCTTCTGTTTAACTCTTTATGGCGTATATATTGTTTACACATGCCTCTGTGGAACTGTCATCTGTTGGAAAGGACCATGATTTGTTTTCTTTTAACTGTTTCATCTTGGTTGACCTACATTGGTATCTTGAGAATGCACCCTTTGTTATTATCGATGTTTAAGACTGACATTACTCATTCTTATCTTGTTTACCTGTTCGTTTATGTTTGATTCATTTATTGTGCCACTGTGGTGATATATAAGCTGTCACCTTTTTTTAATGTAAATACCATTGTGCTTTGTGCAGATATGTGTTTGGTGTTGGCATCATATTATAGAG
>NW_010923908.1:0-1014 GCF_000633955.1 Camelina sativa | reverse complement strand
AGGAAAGTGAAGAAGAAGACCCATGCGGCGGCCGCAACTCCGGCGAAAAGAAGGAATGCACCACCGATGGTGAGACCCTTAGCAAGGGACAGGAATGTCATTGCGATAATACCACTCATAAGTCTATTCAACATCACTCCCAAACTTGCACCTTGAGCTCTTAACCTCACGGGGAATATCTCTGAGCAGTAAACCCACGTCACGGGACCTGCACCTATTGAGAATGTTGCCACAAAAGACATCACCGTCGTAACACTAAGACCGATAGCCCATTTAAGAGTTTGTCCGGGGTTCCTGTCGATTACTGTGAGACTAGTTCCAAGTGCGGTCAAGGAAATAAACATTCCGCCCATACTAGTAAGCAACAAGGCACGACGTCCAAACCGATCAACCACACAAGTTCCCACCACGATGAAGACGGTCTTGACAACTCCGACAGCCACTGTAGCCAAGAGCTGATCATTCTTGGATCTCAGTCCAGCCTTTGAGAAAATGGTCGGAGAGTAAAGCACGACTGCATCGATTCCAGAGGCTTGCTGGGCGAAGTGGATACCAAGGCATGCTATGAGGATGTGTCGAACAGACGGGGTTGGTCGCACAAGAAGGTCTTTCCACACGCCTTCACCAGCAGTCTTGTTGTTCGGCAAGACTATAACATCGTCTGTCATATCANCAGGGATTCCAGCCGCACGTTTGATGTCATTGAGCCTAGAGATGGCTTCTTCTTTAGTGTTTGAGGTTTTGTCAAGAACTTTAAAAGCATCTCCAATGCGACCTTGGAGGATTAGCCACCGTGGAGACTCCGGCATTGCTAACACTCCAATAGCTAGGAGTACCGAGGGAACCGCTCCAACCCCTAACATGAACCTCCAGCCGAGATGCTCGGGAAGCTTAGAGAAGAAGTAGTTGGACACATACCCTAAAAGTATACCAATGTTGATAAATATCTGCATTTAAAAAAGTTATTATCAACCTCCATGCACAATTCTTATATATATATATATATATATATAT
>NW_010923907.1:0-1015 GCF_000633955.1 Camelina sativa | reverse complement strand
AGATATATCGAGGAAATTGTCCGGTTGCACGGAGTGCCGGTAAGCATTGTCTCGGACCGAGATACGCGGTTCACCGCGCAGTTCTGGAAAGCGTTTCAAAAGGCGTTGGGGACAAGGGTGAACCTAAGTACGGCCTACCACCCGCAAACTGATGGCCAGTCCGAGAGAACAATTCAAACACTCGAGGACATGTTGCGAGCTTGTGTATTGGATTGGGGTGGAGGCTGGGAAAAGTACTTAAACTTGGTGGAATTCGCGTACAACAACAGCTACCAAGCTAGTATCGGAATGTCACCTTATGAAGCGCTGTATGGCCGGGCATGTCGGACGCTGTTGTGCTGGACGCTGGTTGGGGAACGGACGCTGTTCGGACCCGAGATCGTGGACGAGACGGCCGAGAAGTTGAAATTCTTGAAAATTAAGATGAAGGAGGCCCAAGACCGACAGAAGAGTTATGGGAACAAACGTCGGAAGGAGTTGGAATTTGAGGTGGGCGACCTCGTGTATCTTAAGGCAACGACCTATAAGGGAAAAGGGCGGTTCACTAAGAGGAAAAAGTTGAGCCCAAGGTACGTTGGTCCATACAAGGTGATCGAACGAGTAGGTGCGGTGGCGTACAAACTGGAGTTACCACCGAAGTTAGACGCTTTTCACTGGGTTTTCCATGTATCTCAACTACGGAAATGCCTAAGTGAAGCGGACGAGGTAGTCGAAGATGTTCCACCCGAGTTGCAGGAAAACTTGACGGTGGAAGCAACACCTATTCGGATCATTGATCGAATGGAAAAAGGGATGCGCAGGAAAAAGATTAACATGGTAAAGATCTTGTGGAACTGCGGTGGACGCGAAGAAGCTACTTGGGAGACCGAGAACAAGATGAAGGCCGATTATCCTAAGTGGTTTAAGGAGATGGGTGAAGATCAACTTGATCCGGATTCGGGGACGAATCCCTTTCAAGGGGGGGGGACACTTGTAACGCCCGCGATCCTGAATAGGATCGTAGGCCGAGACTTAG
>NW_010923906.1:0-1015 GCF_000633955.1 Camelina sativa | reverse complement strand
TTTTTTTTTTTTTTTTTGCTCTCACGGCGGCACAATTTTATGATTAGGGTTTTTTACTAGGGTTTTAGCCGCGTTTTCTTTTATATAGCCTATTCTTTTTTTCTTTCTTTTTTTCAGCTCATTTTAATGACTAAACAGTAAAAAACTAATTACTGTTTTCTTCGATTTCACACTGTATTACTTAAAAATTTAATACGAAAATATATATGTTAATTTATTAAAAAAAAGGGAGGGAATCAAATTTAACGATGAGCTCATATAGAATGAAGAACAAAAATAAAAATTAGACTTATGATGTCATTCTTGTGACAAAAGAGTAAATTTTCTGTTACAGACAGACATGTTGTTGTTGTTAGTCTTGTGGGTACTAAAAACACTAAACTATACATTAACCTGTGTCGGGTGACTACAAAACAAAACCGACTTCTTTTGTTTAGAGTGAATTACTTCTATTTTTCTTCTTCTTCTTTTAACACTCTCTTCGCTAGTATAATTTTATATAAAAAGATAAATAACTGCCGCATCCTAGCGTGTTCACAAGATACAGAAACAGCGAGGCCTAAAAGAAGCATACCAGCGTTGTTGTCTTCTCATCAGATCAGCTTTCTTAACGTTTTTGTCAATTTATCTCCCAATCGCTTTATCTTCGAAAGCATATGTGCATTCCTAGCAAAATAAGACTCCGCGTTTGAGAGCATTGCATCCATGTCGTGTTTAAACGATTCAATACTTCTGTAGTACTGATTCTCTAGTCTCTTGTGAATCAGCTCAGGGTATAAAGGAACCGGGAACCTGCGATTTAAGTGCAGGAAGCAGATTTTATACACAAAACACATGAATCCCACCGCCACGAAAGCGTTTGAGATCATATAACAGACACAACACATGATGGATTTTCATTTTCTTAACTTTATGAGACTAGGGAGGTTTTGAAAGAATCAATTGCAGAGAGCCAAATGTTGTTGCATAAGTATCGTACCTATTGCAGAAATCCATCTTTTGAGCAGCTTCGTTT
>NW_010923905.1:482-1016 GCF_000633955.1 Camelina sativa | reverse complement strand
ATAGATGAACGAAGAGTACTCGAGAAGTTTAGCTTAAACAAAAAAAATTCTAAACGAATATATATTACGAAAATTGGTAATTAAATTTCCAAGATTCTCAAAATAAAATGAAGGAAATTATAACTTGTTAATTGGAAATTTGGAACTATAACTGGTAAATTTTTAAAATAAAATTTCAAATATGATTTCAACATAAATTGGTAATTGAAATTATAATTGGTAAGAATTAAAGCTATTTTTTAGGGAATTATTCAAGTTGAAATTTTCTGTATTATAAATAGAGATACAAATATAGCAACCACTTTAAAATTTGTATTCCTACTTAATCATATTTCCATAATTTTTGTTTTGTTTTATTTACAAAAATATTTAATACAGTATATAGCAAAAATGTATTCCCTACATTTAAGCATAATAAATCATGTTATGTGGAAATAATTGTAGCAATTAATACTAATTTCCCAAATCTTGTCAACGTCTAAATATTAATACATGAACAAAATTTTTCTAGAAAAGGTTATATAACGGGCCGAT
>NW_010923905.1:0-368 GCF_000633955.1 Camelina sativa | reverse complement strand
AAAAAATATTATATTTCTTATGAGCTTAACAAATTTATTTTTTATCATTGGTAATTATTATTATGCATGATCATGATATTTTTTGGGTAAATATATTAATGTTTATTTTTTAAATGGAAAATATTTGAATGGTAATCAACTAATAAAAATAACTAATCTGTTAAAAAAGATTGTGCAAAGGTACCAAGCTTTGCAAAGTTAAGAATATAAAAAGAGCTGACTTGAAACCAAAAACTACAATTGATAACTTAGAAAATCAAAGATGTAGTTTGTTTACAAAAGTCTGCAAATTGTTTAACCAAAACCTACAGTTTATATCCTGAGTTAGCAGTGGAGTGTAGTTACGGTTAACACCTTAGTTAATTTTC
>NW_010923904.1:0-1017 GCF_000633955.1 Camelina sativa | reverse complement strand
CATCTTATATTATGAAACAAAAAAACTTCTCTAAAACATCCTATATTCTTATATTATGAAACAGAGGGTGTATTAATCAGAACATACAGCCCTTAAAAAGTAAATGATTTGATTAAAAAACGAGGGACCATACGCAAAAACACCGCTTCTAACTTTATAAGGAATAGTAAATGCCAACCAATGGCCAGTTGTAGGGGACGAACTCTGTCTTTTAACATCGTGAATATTTAATTGCATGCGACATGCGACTGTGATTTATATAACTTATATTTATTTATACTGATATTTTTTTGGTTGCTTTTTTTGATTAAAATTATGGATATGTTAAGAAGTCTAATTCAGCAACTTCTTTTCAAGCGTGTTATATTCCTATTGGAAACAATATATAATGACTAAAAATAGGACATTGGCTTGCCAAACAAAAATAAAATACACATTGACTTCTAATATCATCATTTTTTAAAACACAATTAATTAGTCCACTAACTCAACGTCGATGTTTGTAGGTCATGGTGTTTATTTGTTAGGCTTTCATCATCTTAATAAATTTTGTTTTTGTAAGAAAGAAAAAAATACAGTGAAATAAATGAAACTGATAGATGGGAAACTCTAAATTAAGTGAATGAACGCATACGTTTAGTTACATTGAATTAGTAGAACACATGATGTGTGTGGGACTAAAATGCTAAATTGCCGGAGATTTTTTTTGGTTTGGTGAAAGTTTAAATAGAATTTTTACAAGGAAAAATATAAAAACAACAAAAAGAGAAAAAGCCGAACAACGTGCCGTTTTTTGGGGTTCATTGGAAGACAAAAAAACAACAACGTGTTCTCCCGCCTACAACACAAAACCATGTGTTTATATATTCACGTGTTGTTTTCTTTTATCCTAACCTTCTTCTTTCTTTCCTTGACCGTTGTGGCGTTGTGTCTTCTTCCTCTCTGTTCACAAACACAATCCTTTGTTTTTCTGAAATTTCTCCTTATCCTTTTATCGACTTTATCCATGTCGGTAAT
>NW_010923903.1:667-1017 GCF_000633955.1 Camelina sativa | reverse complement strand
AAAACTCAAGGGATCATTCAATGTGGGTCCTACTTTATATGTGGACCAGTTTATTCACCTTGGACGTGCTTCCAAACGCGAAAAACAAGAGATAGCCATATCCAAACATAATTTAGTGCTCGTAGCTAATTGTGTCGCGATCACAAAAAAACATCCGAAACACCTTCAAACGTCAAAATTCGGCCTCCGGAATGGTCCATTGGAACGTAGACCCATTGCCTTGCCAGAAACACTCTTGGGGCTTTCCAAAATGGTATTATAGGTCGCGTGGTTCATCACGATGAAAAAGTTACAATGTTCTGTTTGTACTATATACTCTTACGCAACAACCAAAAAAAAAAAAAAAAAAA
>NW_010923903.1:0-254 GCF_000633955.1 Camelina sativa | reverse complement strand
AGAGATAACCATATCCAAACATAATTTTGTGCTCGTAGCTAATTGTGTCGCGATCACAAAAAAACATCCGAAACACCTTCAAACGTCAAAATTCGGCCTCCGGAATGGTCCAATGGAACGTAGACCCATTGCCTTGCCAGAAACACTCTTGGGGCTTTCCAAAATGGTATTATAGGTCGCGTGGTTCATCACGATGAAAAAGTTACAATGTTCTGTTTGTACTATATACTCTTACGCAACAACCAAAAAAAAAA
>NW_010923902.1:0-1017 GCF_000633955.1 Camelina sativa | reverse complement strand
CAAGTTATATATGCATGATTTTGAAATGGTGGAGGGTTTTTTAAGCAGCACCAAAAATCAAGCGTCTTTTTGTGATATATTTAAGAGGATTTTGATATTAAAAGGAAAAAAGGAAAAAAAAAAAGAAGAAGCCAAAGTAAAAAAAAAAAAAAGCATGAGAGAAAAAGCTGTTATATTCTAAAGAGACTAAGAAGAAAAGAAGCAAGGTAAATTGCATGAAAGTCATCAACAGTACTATATAAAATTAGATATAAGTATGTTTATTTTTTAAACTCATTTCTTTTGTTATTTTAATTTCTTTATATGTCTTTTCTTTGTTTTGTTAAGTAGGATGAACTGTATAATTAATTGGTTTTTTGTTTAATATATGTATGTTGGTAAATAATACCAGTATTATTTGCTTGTTACTACTTTCCCTATACTTTATCATGAATAGTTCTTTCTCCTTTTGGCAATCCGATGCACTGAGACCCAAGTGTCACTTGAAATTTGATACTAGATATTTATAGATTTACGAAAGGTCGGTTTGATTGTGTATGGAATCATCTAAACTTAGTCTCAAAATTATATGTTTAAAGAGTATATATTATGTCTGACCTTTTAACTCAATACTACCATACATTTGGGTCATGGCATATCTATATAGTTTAGTATCATAAACCTTCAGATTTAATTTGATCTGTAGATTAGTGGCTATCTGGCTATATATACATAGTCGACTTTTATAGGATAATTTTAAGGTTTAATAATGTTAATTAATATAAGTTATTGTAAAGTCCGTGGAATGATAATGTTAATAAATATATGTTGATGGAAACTAATTAAGTCGCTGGAAAAAAAAGGAAACTAATTAAGTTCTGAAGAAATGTGTGATTGTGTGAGTTTTTTGGTTGGTTTGAAATGGGAGTAGGGAAGTAAAATTGATTCCGGTTAGAAGATTTGAATTGTGGAATCATGGAATCTATACCTGAAGAATATAAGAAGTAATGCCATATTACAAAAGCACTTGTCTATGTT
>NW_010923901.1:0-1018 GCF_000633955.1 Camelina sativa | reverse complement strand
CAATGAATTCATGACCTTTCATCTTGTTTGGCCTATGCATTTTCACCAAAATTATTATGACTTTGTTCTTTTGTGTTGCACTAGAGTGTATTTTTTCAAACATGAACCACAACTTTATGCATCAAAAAATTTGGCAATAGATATGAATTTTGTTCATACATATATATAGTTAACATCTTGATAAAATTGAATGCAAATATGAGGATGCGTTTGTAGTTGTTCTGAAAATGCGCATTGTGATTTTGATGTTATGAAAATGTACATTGTTTAACCATTCTTCCAAATTTCTATGTTAACATTAGGTTATTCTTGTTATTTCTTGATCTTTTATTTTGATTTGATACAAAATACATGTTTAATGATCAAAATACATGTCTAATATTATAATTCTTGTTCTGAGTCAAATCGATTTTGTAAAGACCTTCGGTTCGTGGCTAGATGACATAGCTATTGAGCGGCAGTCCTAATAATTCCCTGGTTCCAAGGAGTACTCGCCACTAAAATAAAATTTAATTGATTGTAAATATTAAAATTAGAATATTATTAATCAAGTTTTATGTAATTTGTCCATCTAACATTCGTTTTCAATTAATAAGCAAGTTTAAAGAGGGTGTGACTAAAAGATATGCAACTGTTAATGGTATTTTCTTTAGATTGATATTATTATACAGATTAAAAGTATGTATTTACGCATCGAGTGGATATTAAAAAATGAATATTTGATACTTGACCTTTATCTGATTCTAAGATCACACATCCCTTTTTGAGACGACGTATACGGGTAACGGATATTAGTCAGTGTCCAACCTTATACAATTAAAAATAATAATCCTAAATCAATTTCAAAATTTAGTTTATATGAAATACTATTATGTCCGTGCAACCTAGTTTATAGAAAAATGAAAAGACCAAAGTGATTTATTCTTGTAAGCCCAATAAAGGATTAAAAAGACAAGCCCATTAAGGCACCACCGAAAAAAACAACTAGGGTTTACTACATCTACATGTGGCCGTCGGT
>NW_010923900.1:0-1019 GCF_000633955.1 Camelina sativa | reverse complement strand
TGTTTGTGGCCATGAGAATGTCATAGACTCATATCAAATTGTTTTGCCGCTCTACTGTTAACAGGTTAACAGACATGTAAGTGAAAGTTTTATGAAAGAGTGAAGAACCAATTTTTGCTTAATTATTCATTCGGATTTAGAGAGCAAAAAAGTTGGGATGCTAGTCTAAGAGCAAATTTTACAACAAGAGCAAAAACTCTAAATGGGAAACGTTTGACACGTTTAAATTTTTTGAGTTCGGGTGTATAACAAAACTAAAGGGTCACTTGGCTTTTCACTTCATGTACTCAGTGACACGCTGCGAAATATCATCGAGGAAAGACACAAAACTGGCACTAGCAAAACCGTTACCGTCCACATCTTGTTCTTCTATAAGATAGTTCTCAAAGGTAGTAGCATCATCTTGTCCTCCTCGGATAAACATCAGCTTTGGTGTGATGCTCCTTTCTTGTTTAACCTTGTTTATGGTCTTCCTCAATAAACCTGTACGATCAAGTTTCCAAATCAACATAACCTGACAGATGGTAAAGGTGGTTGAAGTGGATTTCATTTGGCGAGCAAACTTACAGTCTTGAGGAGGAGGAAAAGGTATTGACGGGTCTGCTGTTGATGAGTAGAAAACTATCAAAGTGGTATATGCATCTAGGAAAAATATCGGACTACCACTTGTTATCAATGCTGCACGGCTCAATGAATGACGCGGATATGCCAGTGTATCCGGTGTTGAATATGACATTAGCGCTGGGTAAATCCCGCAGTGGAGAGAGCTCGGGTCCAACACACTGCAATTTTCAGAAAACAAATGCAGAAGTTGACATTTGTAACAATCGTAGCCTTATATACAATAAAACTCACAACTAGTCATTATCTTATTAGGGTGATTACCTGAAAAGGCATTGCAAGTAGATTCTGTAGTCAGGATGAACACCTTCTTCATGAAACCGGAGAAGGGGATTACGCAGTAAGGCAAAGACTAAGCGAGGCAAAGGCTCAAGTTGAGGACATTGTGAAAACGTGAT
>NW_010923899.1:0-1019 GCF_000633955.1 Camelina sativa | reverse complement strand
TCCAAGGAGGCTTGGCCGATATCATCTGATGCTCCGACGACAAAGCCACTGCCTAGGATTCTGACGGAGGGGAAAAATTCGTCGCCACCGGAAGTTTCGTATATGAAAGCGACGGAACGTGAGAGAATGATCTACGAGAGAGTGATGTTTGTTGGACGAAAGCTTCTTCAGGTTTCTTTTCTCTTTATAACTATCTAAACTTATGAATGTTACAAGTTACAATTTTCTTAGATCCCAAAAACATATAAAAGAATAGTTACTATAATTTACAACAAAATTTTATTATTTTTCAGTTTCAAAAAAAAAAAAATTATTTCTTGCCAAAATATTTTCTGGTATTTATCGTTGATTGAAACGGGCAACGTTAAAACGGGCAACATTAAAAATAACTAATCAATAATTTTGTCCAATTTTTTTTTTTTTTTAAATCTGAAAAATACTGTCTTAGGCCTTTTTTATTTTTGGCCAACTTACATCTTATAATTATCGTCAGAAACTTACCTTTTTAACCTCTAAAACTTTACAGTCTTCTCCCGGAGGCAATGGTGGCCTGAAGGTAGCAAAGACGGTCGTCGTTAACCCAAACGGCGTCAACGGTGATACCTTTAAAACCATAAATGACGCCGTCGCTGCTGCGCCAACGAAAGCAGAATCCGGCAACGGATACTTCGTGATTTACGTTGTCGCCGGGGTTTACGAAGAGTACGTCACAGTCCCTAGCAACAAATCATACGTGATGATCGTTGGTGACGGCATTGACAAAACAATCATCACCGGAAATAGAAACGTCGTCGACGGTTCCACCACTTTTGCTTCTGCTACACTAGGTAAGCCTTTTGGACTTGATTGTTTACTTTTATTTCACCTTAAAAAGAACTTACATAATTTTGACGAAAAATAAAATTAAAAAAATTACATATTTGCATGTAACAATACGTTCGATGGTAAAATTAAAATATTCGGTCTAAAAACATTTAATGTGTTGACTAGCAAATGCAAACAGGACAACTCCATCACAA
>NW_010923898.1:0-1019 GCF_000633955.1 Camelina sativa | reverse complement strand
TTTTTTTTTTTTTTTTTTTTTTTTTTTTTTTTTTTTTTTGTATTTGGAAAAAATATGCAGGAAGAGATACTTTGATTTCTCTATTGTTTTCTTTTCAGTCTGAACTTGGTAGAAGAATCATATATCCCCCAATAGAAAGAAAAGAAAAAATAGTTAAATGGATGAGATATGAACATATAACCTTTTTTAAGTGAACAATCATGTATTGTGTATCCTCTCCAAGATACAAGTGAATTATCATAGCTTCTTGTTCCAAATACTTCACTTTTACGTTCATCTTTATTCTTATACGTCCAAGTAGAAAGACCTCGTTTCTCACGAGACCTAATAATTTATAAAGCCATCACAGAAATACTCTTCAACTGTAAACTTGCTCCAAGTTAAAATGCAAAATCAGAAGAAAAAAATGATTAGAGGCTTAATCGACAAAGAACTGAAATCACAAAGATGATGAGAAAAACTCAAAACCATAGCTGCTCCTTTTATACACCCTTGTGAAATCTATTGGGCTATAAGTCTCGGCCCACCAATCATCTCAACCCTGAAACATACTCAATTAATTTGTTATGGTACATCGAATCTTTTTCCCTTTTTAGTCTCAATTGCATTAATCACAGGATCCTAATAAATCACATCCTTCACCTCTTTAAGGAAAATTGAATCTGTTTATGAACCAAAACATCTGATACACACATCCACTAATGATAAACATGAAAGCACCCAGATCGAGAAGAACACACGTGAGCCTAAACTAATTTTTTTTTCATTTTTATTATTATTTTTTATTTTTTTATTTTTTTAAAAAATTATATTTACTCCCTTTTATTAAAAAAAAAACACAGCACTGAACATACATTTGTTGTGTCAACCACTTGTCCAGAACCTTCACCAGGAGCTATCACAACCTCTTGAATTGTTTAAGATCAGAGCCTTGATACATATGGGTAGTCTGCACTCTGGCATGCCTTTAGTCTGCAATCCAACCTAACATGTTAAGGCAACTGGAGATTTTCTCTTTG
>NW_010923897.1:0-1021 GCF_000633955.1 Camelina sativa | reverse complement strand
CGAAACTTACAATTATAATAGTTGATAATAGGAATCTGTAGATCTCCACTCGTTTCCCCTGTAGGTTCTGATGGTAAGTTGGTTGTTATAAGATAGGCTAATGCTTGTATAATTATATTTTTATTACTTTGTAGATCATAGTTGAGAAGAACTTTAGTGATATGTACCTTGGTCGAAAATTATTTTTCTTTTTCTTTGCTTGTTTGTATCCTGCGTCGGTGCTTGTTGCTTTTGTTTTTTTATCTCTCATGATTTATCCAACCAGCAACATGTGAAAGAAGTTTAGTAAGTAGGAGTGGTTATGTATTTAGGTGTTTGGCTAGTGTGTAGTAGATGAAAGCTACGCTGGCAAGAAAGTTTTGAAGATAGTAAGAGGTTGAGGGTGAGGGCTGAGTTTTGTTTTTTTTTTTGGAAGTCTGGGAAGCTTAAGGGAGTTGTGAAACGGTTTGTAAAAACGTCTGCAGTAATATTTAAATTAGAAGGAAAGTTCAAGAGTGGATGCTTAATTGGCTTATGAAGTAGATTTATTTATATCAATAATTACAGTTTTTGAAAAAAATATATTTGATTTATAATTCTAATGTAAGCTGCGATCCATGAATCTAATGGTTAGGAAGCTAAGTTTGTTTTTTATACCGAGTGTTTTAGGATGTTTATAGTACAAACAGCTGCCGTGTAACTGAAAAGCTGTTGATCATGTTCTGATGTTTTATTTGTGTCCTTGTTTTAGTTAGTTGTGTTGATTGATGACCAATTTAATCAAGGAGATGAGAGTTGTGGGGGAGTTTTGAACTTGGCGATGAGAGAGGTCAAGATGTCTCTGTGGACAAAGGACGACTCATTTGTTGGCTTAATTTTCTGGCGATTGGGTTTTGATGTCTGAGTTAAGAAAGGTCCAAGATTAGACTATGATCTATCTAAATTGCAATTTCAATTTTCTGACCTTTGATAGCAAATTTAGATAGAACATCTCGTATGATAACAGTTTCAGTTATGACATAATTAAGATTATATCAACTTT
>NW_010923896.1:0-1022 GCF_000633955.1 Camelina sativa | reverse complement strand
AGTTCTGAAAATCAAAATAAGAAACTAATAGTTGATTAGCAAATATTTCATGTATAAAAGATTAAAACAATTTATAAATCGTCTAGATCATAACTTTTTAACCAACAAATTTTGTAACTTTAGCATATTATATAATCCTTTAGAGTTGTCAAGTATTACATCAGTTTGGGCAACACTCTATGAGGAAAGAGAGGATTTTGGCTTTCACTTAAGTCTTCCATATGGAAGAGAAGTTTTGGTTTTAACATGGACTAAGGGCGTTTCCATTGGTCAAATGGTATATGGATATCTCAAAGACATTAATTTAATAATTTTATAATAAATAAATTATTTGTTTAAGTTATTTGAGGTGAGACATGACATCTAAACTGTTTTTAACTTTTTATTATTTTTAAATTTTTAATATACTGATATTCAATTAAAGATGTGGGATGTAAATGCTTTAATAAGCTCTTAAGAAAATGTGATTTCACATAAACCGGCATAAATTAAATTGGGAGCCACCTAAGAATTTTAAGCTCTTTTGTTTCTAAGTTCTTTAAGGCAGTATAAAAACGTAAGTTCTCACTGAAATGTAAAATATACATTAATTCCACTAATTGTAGTAAGAGAATTTCTTACTAATGCCCCTTTTTTGATATCCCTTTTTAAAAATGCCCCTTTTGGTGGCCATTTTTAATTCTACTCTTCTTTTATTTCGTAAAGACAATTTTGCCCTTCTTTTATAATTATACCGACAATCTTATTCGACCTTCTCCGTTGTTGATTTCTCCGTCGTCGACCATCTTCGTCTTCGTCTCTTCTTCTCCGTCGTCATCTATCCTTCTTCGTCGTCATCTATCCTTTTCCGGTCGCATCTCTCCTTCTTCGTATCTCTCCTTCTCCGGTCGTATCTCTCCTTCTCCGGTCGCATCTCTCATTCGTCGTTGTCACTGCTTCTCCCGTCGTCTTAGTCCTCTCTTTTACTTCGTCTTTTCTTCTTCTCCCATCGTGTAAGCTTGTTTTCTGAATTTTAATTTTGA
>NW_010923895.1:0-1022 GCF_000633955.1 Camelina sativa | reverse complement strand
AAGTAGATACACAAAAAGTTTATTATGTTATGTATCAAAATGTAGTATTATGTTATGTATCTTGTGGGAAAGCGTCACGTGAGACCGTTCAAGCTTTTCTTGTATCCTCTTTTTTTCTTTCTCTAGAAAAAATCCTACTGTTGGGTGTGTTGTGACCAACTGATAAGGGAAAACATCTATTAGCAAGAAAGCCCATACATAGCCTTGAGTTCTCTAATGCGTAAGGTAAATGGAAAATGATGTGGGCTCACTCCGTTACAAATCAGGGTAAGAACAAAATTCAGATTTCAGTTAATGAATTCTTCAGCCTTTAGTTTTCAAATATATGAACATTCTTATTCTTTTTTTTTTCTTTTCTTTTTGGTAGTTTTAGAATTTGGTTGGTTACATTTTCAAGAAGACTCTGAACTTGAGGAATTAACAAATTCTTCAGCAGCTAAATGGTTTGAGAACAAATTCTTCAGCAGCTAAATGGCTTGGTTGGAGAAGTGGGAAACATGTTCTGTATCTGTCATGCTTGCAAGCCTAATCATCCTCTGAATTTGCTATTAACAAAAGAACAAAGAAACAAAACAATGGTTACTCATCATAATCCTTGTTAAGCCACACTACACAGCAAACAGAACATACAACAATGAAGACTAAGATTGTGGCTTTGCAAGTCTCTAAAGAAATCATTTTCATATAAAGTTTACCGGTTTAACAATAGAGAAAAATGGTCCAGAAACCGAGCTAAAACAAAATTACATCACCAATATTTTCTCCCACACATCCTCCGTTTTTAAGCAGTCTTGCGATCATGGTACAAATGAGACACCACAAATATTCTATGGAACACAAGAATCATAGTAACATTGTGTAGAAAGAATAGTACTTTATACAACATTATTCCATATACTTGGTGTAACATTAGAATACCACCAATATATAATTGAACATGTCCGTTTAAGTCCTAGAACATAAGCAGAAATACACAATTATGAGATTAACGGATTGTCCTAGAGCATAAACAGAAAATATAC
>NW_010923894.1:0-1023 GCF_000633955.1 Camelina sativa | reverse complement strand
ATTGGTACCACGACCATGAGAGCCGCGAGCCATAGTGTTGGAGGAACCATCGTGGCGATTCTGTTCGAGCCACCAGTCGGGATAACCATGAACCAAGAAACACTCGCTGATGTCATGTCCCTGGCGATGACAATGAGTGCAAGACAAGGAAGAACGGTCGCGGGGTCGAGGAGCAGAGACAGCAGCGACCTGTGGCGAAGACAGAGATGGTACGGCTTGGACAGAAAATCCAATGGTCTCAGTTTTACCAGCATCCTTCAAGCGAGAGGCATTGAGGTTCTGTTCTTCACGAATAACCCGAGAGTACACATGATTCAGATCTGGTAAAGGCTCCTGATCCGTGATGGTGGAGCGAATAGGACGGAACCGTTCATCTAACCCGAAAAGGAATTGATGAACCTTATCATCTTCACGTTCTTTAGCAATGTCCGGAGCAGCTGCACACGTACACGCCCTGGTAGTCTTGTAGTTTTGCAGTTCCTCCCATAGTTTAGTCAAACGCCCATAGTAAGCGAGAATAGGTTGTCCATCTTGTCGACAAGCGGAAATCTCATCTTTGAGGAGTTGGCGTCGAACACCATTGCCAGTGGAGAACCGCTGTTTGAGACTAGCCCAAAGATCCTTAGCGTCGGAGACAAAAGAAACGGTAGAACGAATGGCGGGATCGATAGAGGTTCGAATCCAGCCAATAATCATGGAGTTAGCAGCTTTCCATGAAGATAGATCAGGTTCTGTCGTAGGTTTTGGGATGGTGCCATCAATAAAGCCAAGTTTTTGTTTGGCCTGGAGAGAATTCATGAGCTCAGTAGCCCATTCAGAGTAGTTGTGTTCATTCAGAACAACGGAAGAGATCAAAGCACCTGGGTTATCAGATGCGTTGAGAGTATAGACGGAAGGAGTAGCACCTGGGATCAAACTCATCGTAACAGAGAATGAAGAAGAGTAGAAGCTACACCGACGTAGAAAAGAGAAGTAGAGGCGGCTGTCAAGATGTGAACAGCGGCGAGAAGAGAAGAAAAAAAA
>NW_010923893.1:0-1023 GCF_000633955.1 Camelina sativa | reverse complement strand
TCGTGAGCAATCGAAGCACCACAAATACGACCAGCCGCCGCCCGCTATTTTCTTGTATGAGGAAATAGTGAGCAATCGAAGCACCACAAATACGACCAGTCTCTTGAAGTCATGTACATCACTGCGGGTGCGACCCGAAAAGCCGCGGGAGAAAACAATTGGTGTTTTATAGAGCCACAATATTTGCTATCTGATTTCTACTCTGTAGACGCGAAAAGAGGTTCCTCTCCACCAAGAATACAAGAGGATCCAGGAGAAGTAGAAAAGAACAGAGTTTTTAAGGTTTGTAAATATCTGATTTTGCACTTACTCCAGTTCCAATATTGTTCATGTTTATAGCAACTAAATACCACTTTTACATATGATTAGGTCGATCTGAAATATGAAGACCAGCTTAAGAAGTGGTATTTATATCCATCCATTGATATATTTCCCTTATACTTGCGCTTCAAAATTTATTGTTTCTGTTTTGATAACTATTATTGTTCATGAATGCAGGAGCAGAAGGGCGGATGGTTTATGTGAACAAGTATAAGTACAAGTACAAGGATGAAGCAACTTCAAGAATGTGAACAATGTTGATGGATATCATAGGTATGTATATTTTGCGGCAAATTTGACCATTTTGACTTGCTAGTTGACTAGTAAGATATTCTTCTGTATGTTGTCTTTGATTATGTTTGCCTTTTTCGTACTATCTTTCTGATAATTTCCCACACTGGCCAAGTAGGAATTTGTGTGGCTTTAAAATCTTGATGGCATAGCATTCTGTGCAAAATGGTGTATTCTGGTGGGTTATGTTTTGTCGTAGCTAGGTTAGTTAGATTTTCAGTGGTTTTATTTTATTAGCTGCTTAACCTTAAGTGATTCTCTAGATTTGCAATCTTGAATGAACTGGTCAGTACTCGAGAATCGATGCGTTATGGGGTTATACCTAGGTGATTTGCAACAGTCAAATACATTTTTTATATAAAACAAAGTAACTATTAATGGCATTGGTTCATGCATAAAATAGTTCTTTGG
>NW_010923892.1:0-1023 GCF_000633955.1 Camelina sativa | reverse complement strand
ATTTTCTCTGACAGACTTATTTTGGCCGGCAGATTTATTTGAAGAGTATTATGACAGATTTATTTTTAACGGCAGATTTTTTTTTCACAACAGACTTATTTATTAAAACACGACAGATTTTCATAATATTAGACAAACTTGTTATAATATGTGGCAGATTTATTTTTTACTGTTGCAACAGATTTATTTTTTCGTTAAAAATCTGTCATAATATGACAGATATTTAAAAGAAAAAATAATTACTAGTTTGACGTCTAGTTCTAACAGATTTGTTTCAGGTTACGACAGATTTTTAAGTTTAACGAAAAATCTGTCGATTGATAACAGACTTATTAAAGTTTTTTGAAAATTGCTAAACTGACCTACATTAAAACCATATGTTATGACAGATTTATTTAAGTTATGACAGTTTTGTTTTTGGATATCAAAAATCTGTTGTTTGATAACAGATTTAATAGATATAACTACAGTGACAACAAATTTTTTAATATTACGACAGATTTCTATATTTAATATAATGGTGACAGATTTGTATATTGGATATATACAGTTTCTAGGGTTCATACATAGCCCAGATTTCACAGCTTTCCAGCAATTACTTGGCCAGGAAGTAACGTGCATAACTCCTCGAGTTTAACTCTTATTGAAGCTCTTTCAGTTGCTATGGATTCTTGGCTTGTTGGAGATCACGCCAGTCTCTTCAGCTTGCTGTACTAGTCTTAGCTCTNGAGCCCTAAAAGTTGGTTCCTCCACACTGCCTTTATCTCCAATTTCCTTTCACTTTCTTGCTCTTCTTCACTTCTATCCACTCCGGCTTTGTTTTTCCACCCCCATCGAGGCTTGCCACAGCCATGGAGTGACTAAACGGAGCCATTGCTGGTCGACGACCACCTCCTCAACAACTCGTTCTCTATATCCTCCCCACAACTCGTTCTCTCTCCCCTCCCGACATCTAGTTCTCTTTTCCGATAACAATACACAGCCACAACACAACAATGCTGGCTATAGAACTCAGATTGCTTC
>NW_010923891.1:0-1024 GCF_000633955.1 Camelina sativa | reverse complement strand
AATAAGATAATACTTTGATGGCTCTTCTTGGACAAGGGACAAAATTTTGATTTAATTTACTAAAATACTTTATAACTAGTTTAAGGTATTACTATATATATTTATGGAATGGACGTAAGAAGACAGTATTTTCTAACTATCTCAGTTATTATTATTTTTGCTTAATAAACATTATGTGCTTAGAGTTAACAGCACTATGCATCAGAAAAAGCTTCAAAAAATATATAAAATAGTTTATAATATATTTTTAAGATGTCACGAAAAATAGTGAAAGAAAAGAATTCACTTGTACTAATTTGTTTAGACATATTTAAAAATGGATCATGTCTAAAGTAGGATTGTAACACTTTGGGGACTTACAGACGACGATATTTGATTTGTACAATCAACTATGAAGTATGAACTATCAACATACGTTTTTGATTTAAGTCCGACCCGACCCGATCCGCATAAGCACGTTTCAGTCTTATTGGGCTTTATCAATAAGTTTTACAGATGGCCTTAGGCCCTTTATTAAACCAATACAAAAGAAGAAAACCCCTTAGTACTGAAACAATGAATCCAAACAATGAGGAAACAATACAAGAACAACTCAGTTTTTTTTTTTGTTTGTTTTAAAGAACTCCAATCAAATGGTGTTGGGAGGGAGTGAGAGTCAATAAAATTGCTTGAGACAATCCATGAGAACATCAGTGTGTTTAGGCTTGCCAGCAGAAACTCGAACATAACCTTTCAGCTCTTGACTGTTGTAATGACGAACCATCACACCCATTTTGGCCAAATCCTCTTTCAGCTTCTTGGCGTCCATTCCAGATGTAACCTCACAGAGAATGAAATTCGAATGGCTCGGATAAGGATTCAAGAAAGGGACTTCTTTTAACAGCTTGAAAAGTCTCTCTCTTTCCCGCACCAACGCATCTCTCACATCTTCTAAGTACTTCCCGTTTGAGAGTGCTGCTAATGCAGCTACTTCCCCTGCAACAGATACATTGTATGGTTGCTTTGCTCTCCACAGGTACTCGAT
>NW_010923890.1:0-1025 GCF_000633955.1 Camelina sativa | reverse complement strand
CGTTGTTACTGTTTCTAGGGTCAGAATGTGTGACATTCCAATGCAATAGACTAATTTAAAGAGTTCGGGTTGAACTTGGAGTGTTTAGACACCACTTATACCCATTTTGTCCCGAAACATGCTTAAAATGAGAACACAGGCTAAAACCGAGAGAAAACATTGATTCGAATCTGTAAGCAGCTATGTTACTCTCTATAGGGTCAAAATATGTAACAATCCAATGCATGTGACTAATTATAAGAGTTTGTGTTCAATTTGGAATGTTTAGACACCACTTTTACCCATTTTGTCCCGAAACAGCCTAAAACCAAAAAAATACAGATTTGAAGCAGTAAACAGCTTTGTTACTGTTTCTAGGGTAAGAATGTGTGACAATCCAATGCATTTGACTAATTGTAAGAGTTCTGGTTGAATTTTGAGTGTTTAAACACCACTTATACCCATTTTGTCTTGAAACAGGCTAAAACTGAGAAAACATTGATTCTAAGCAGTAAACAGCGTTGTTACTGTTTCTAGGGTCAGAATGTGTGACATTCCAATGCAATTGACTAATTTTAAGAGTTCGGGTTGAATTTGGAGTGTTTAGACACCACTTATACCCATTTTGTCCCGAAACATGCTTAAAATGAGAAAACAGGCTAAAACCGAGAGAAAACATTGATTCGAATCTGTAAGCAGCTATGTTACTCTCTATAGGGTCAAAATATGTAACAATCCAATGCATGTGACTAATTATAAGAGTTTGTGTTCAATTTGGAGTGTTTAGACACCACTTTTACCCATTTTGTCCCGAAACAGGCTAAAACAAAGAAAATACAGATTTGAAGCAGTAAATAGCTTTTNACAGATTTGAAGCAGTAAACAGCTTTGTTACTGTTTCTAGGGTAATAATATTAGTATATATGAAGGAGAAGAGAGATNTACAGATTTGAAGCAGTAAACAGCTTTGTTACTGTTTCTAGGGTAAGAAGGTGTGATAATCCAATGCATTTGACTAATTGTAAGAGTTCTGGATGAATTTGGAG
>NW_010923889.1:0-1026 GCF_000633955.1 Camelina sativa | reverse complement strand
TCGGTTACGTCTCTTATTAGGTCGGCGCAGGAGAAGAACGTCGATCCTCTTCACTGGGCTCTTCAGCTTCGCTTGACCCTCACCTCTTCTGGAATCTCCCTTCCCTCTCCGGACCTCGCTCAACTCCTTGTCTCCCACATCTTCTGGGAAAATCACACTCCTCTATCATGGAAGCTTCTCGAAAAAGCTATATCCGTCAATCTTGTCCCTCCCCTACTTGTCCTCGCCCTTCTCTACCCAAGGTAACTCTCCCTTTCTATGTCCAGCTCTCGTACAGCTTTCCTTTCGAGCTGGATTCATCTCTTTTTCTTCTTCCTATTAGATCACTCACTCTTAGTCTTGGGATTATCAACCTGGCTACTAATTTCTCTTAATAATGGTCTATACTTTAAGAAGTTGATACTTGGATAGTCTTTAGGTTTGGCTCTGGAACCAGTTATATGGAATTTCCTATACTTGGTTAATAATAATGCTCGCTCGAAATCTCCGGGTTACTACTAAATTCATTATGCTGCTTCTTGAAACATTTCCTTCAAACGGGGATGTCTGTAATATCTCTTTTTCTTTTGTTATCACACACCTTTGACCAGAGTAGGCTCATTTAGGACACTACAGTCTTATCATCTTACTGTTTCTGATCTACTCTTGTAATTCTTATGGCTGGTAATTCTAGGGTAATCTCGAATAGAAAGCTTCACCCCGCAGCCTATAGGCTCTATATGGAACTTCTCAAGAGACATGCATTCTCATTCATGCCTCTAATCAGAGGACCAGGATATCACAAGTGAGTTCCTTATCTCAGTTAATGGTGTTTTGTCGATATGGTGTGTATAACCAGGCTTTAGTTTCGAGTTCAAGAGTATGTGTAAATACTTTTTAGATCTTCTTTTTGGCGGTGCACTGGTTTTTAATGCACTGGATTTTATACGAGTAATCATAGAGCTCATATTTCTTTGATTAGCTCTCCTTCTTCTTAGGTTTTAAAATGCATACCAATGTGAAAGTTTACAAATGAACAGGACAATG
>NW_010923888.1:0-1026 GCF_000633955.1 Camelina sativa | reverse complement strand
GGCTCAACAAGGCTGCCAAAGATGAGGTTCCAGTTTACGGAAGGTACACATATCAGAACAATCAAATTCTCTTTCATCTGTACAATTTTATGATCGAATTCACCTAGTTTTTGGTTGGTTGGTTGGTTGGTTGGTTTAACTTTACAGTTACACGACAGATCCTACGAAACTTGCCGCTGAAGGAATTGCAAAGTTCAAGAACGACAAGCGTGACATTATAATTGTAGACACCAGTGACCGGCATCAACTGTATTCTACATTGTTTGAAGAAATGCGCCTATTATCCGAATCAATGGTCTGTTTTTGTTTTTCTATTTTTTTTTTTCTTGTTGTCGATGGTAGCACAAGCTAACATAGGCTATTTGGTTTTATACAGAATCCTGATCTTGTTATATATGTAATGGATAGCAGTATTGGTCAAGCTGCATTTGACCAAGCTCAAGCATTCAAGGAAAATTTCACTCCTGGAGTTGTCATTGTTACCAATATAAACCGCAACTCTAAAGCCTGTGGTGCTATCAGCGCGTAATTAAAGCACTATACAAGTTTTGTTCTTTTCATTTTCCTCAAGTGCTTCATCTGTTCTCTTTTTCATGTTTTCAAGTGTTGCAGCAGCAAAGTGTCCCATAATATTAACTGAAACGGGAGAGAAGAGTGAGGAATTTGAAGCATTTGAAGCTAAACCTTTTGTCAGGCGTCTCTTGGGTTAGAAAAGTCTTTCCTCTCTTAGCCTTCGTTGCTTTGTTTATCACTGATGAGTCCACTTTTTTTGCAGACAGCCCATGGGATAAGCCCCTGGAATATACTTTGAGACTAATGTATAATCATTATAGGCGAGAATTAGGATTGGAGAGAAAGGTACTTTCATCTCTCTCAGCCAACTCTTGTTTTGTTGTTAATTATACCGAAATACAAGACACTCTAACTTGTAAGCTTCTTCCATATTCTCTGTAGTTGCTTTTCCGCCATGTTCCGTCTAGCTATTCGAAGCTAGACCTCGAGAAGTTTAGGCGGTACACGAAAATA
>NW_010923887.1:0-1026 GCF_000633955.1 Camelina sativa | reverse complement strand
GGGGATCCAATGAAGCAATGGAGGAACATTCAAGGCATTGAAAATAATTGTACAGTGATGAGACAGTTATGGACAATGCTGAGAAACAAGAATGGTTGAAAACTATGACTATCTCTAGCTTCGCTTATATCCCGATGAAGAGTATAATAGATAGATATTTCTGCGTCACTTTAGGTGGTAAGATATTTTTATACCAACGTAGACATCATCGTAATGAACCTTTTCACGTCTACTATTATGATCCGGCGTTAGACAGTTTTAGAAGAATTATAATTGAGGGTAATACACAGCGTAGGCGTGTCCGATCATGTTGAGAATACAATGCGTTTGTAATTAAGATTTTGTTGCACCACTTGGCCAAAGAAGTCAACTATATATTATGGCCGACTTGGGATCTAGGATGACACATAAACACCATTTTGGTATTGTTGTTGTTATTATATATTGAAATACTTAAACATTCTATTTAATTATCTATTCTCTATACATGAATATATATATATTTACCCTTATAAAGGTGTAGTAGTGATTCATCCATCTCTAACCTATTTTGTTCTAAAGTCATGGCTTTCTAACAAAAATCCATATAAGAACATATGTAAATGTCCTTGTTTTGGTCTTGTCCGAAAGATATAACCAAGTTCATGTCCTCCTGAGGGGTATATGAAAGTCCTTAAATTTTTCCTCATCTTATATTAGTTCCATCCCTCAGTCCAGATGCTTTGTTAGAATCTTGATCTCCAAGAAACCCACATTATGTTTGAAATCAACTCTAAAATCTTTGTTTAAAACTTATACTGTTGAAGGTTTGGAGGAAGTACTAATCGTTTCGAGGTGTATTCTGCCACGGCTATCTCACATAAAAAAGGTAGTGTCCCATCTTCTTTAGGAAGCTTAAAAGGGTCATAATTTACATCAGAAGTGCAAACCGAACACGAAGGGGTATCCGCAATTTGGTGTTTCACGTTTTGGGTTTACGGAAAACCGTAAAATGAAGATTTTGAAGAGAGACATAGAAGAGAATGA
>NW_010923886.1:0-1026 GCF_000633955.1 Camelina sativa | reverse complement strand
GATTTGCGGGAGCAAGGGCAGGGTTGAGAGCAATGCCGCCTGTCACAAGCCGTGGGTCACTGCCGCTCTTGGGATGTGTAGATAAGCTCATAGGTGGTCCAGCAGGTGAGTCTAGCAAATTCTGGGTATTTGCAGGGCTCGGATCAAGGGGACTACTCTATCATGCTTGGCTTGGGAAACTCTTGGCTAACGCTGTTTTAAGTTGCAAAGAAGAACAAATCCCTTGTGAACTAACTTGTTGGAAGAAAAACAAACAATAACAATTGCGAAATGTGTAGGAATCTATCTTCTTTCTTTGTGATTAGAGAAGTCCAAGAAGAGTCATTTATGATGAAATACTGAGCATATAAATGACACTCAAACAAGGCTGCTAAAGCTGAAACCAGTTTTTGTTTAATTTTCTTTCAAGTACAGCGGTACTTAAGTTGTTAGATCATCAAATCATGAAGACATATTTATATAGCAAAGATCAGAGAAGTAACAAATTCTAACAACATCTCACTTAGAAGCTCTGACAAAGCTTGAGAAAGTTGAGGAGTCATCTTGCATAAGATGTTGTGGGTTTCCTTGTTCAACCAGGATTCCGCGATGAAGAATAAGGATGCTATCCAAATCAAGAACAGTTGAAATGCGGTGAGCAATGGTGATGACGGTTACGCCTTTGCATTCGCTCGATATTGTGCTCTGCAATAGGGAAGCTGTGTGAACATCAATGTTGGCAGTGCATTCATCAAGGCATAGGATCTTTGATGACTTGAGTAGAGCACGTGCAAGGCACAGGAGCTGTCTCTGCCCGACAGAAAAGGAACATCCAGATTCCTTTAAATTAGAATCTAACCCTCCTGCACTTTCTACCTCTGCCTTGACTTTACACTTGTCTAGGATCTCCCATATTCTCCAATCCTCACTCAACCCAAGAGGATCAAGGTTATTCCTGTGAGAAGCACAACATTTTTATCATGGAAACTGCAAAAGCAATAATTGAATATGAAAATGAGTAAAAGAGTAGTTGTAACCTCAGTGATC
>NW_010923885.1:0-1027 GCF_000633955.1 Camelina sativa | reverse complement strand
GATAACCATCTTCACCATAGGGAAACAATAATGGGTATTGTAGTGACATGAACTTCGGGTGTAACTCGCTCACCCTTTGCAGATTGTTGGACTTGTACTGGACAATGACATCTCGTTTACCAATTGTCAAAGAGAGGTCACCAATAATTAGTCCTGCAATTTCATCAGCTGTTGGTAAGTCATACTGTCTCCCGCGTTGTCGTTGGCCCACTAATCGAATGGACATTTCTGTTGGGTCTGCCTCTTCATGTTGATCTCTAGCCATTCTGTAGATTTTTGCAAGCTCGTTGGTGTCGTCAAGCATCTCTAGCAATCCGCAGATTATGCTTTCATCAGGTGGGGTTAATGATTTCCCATTCGTTAGGGCTTTAATTCTATTTTGCACCTCATTCGTCGTATCAAAAATGTACAATTGTAGAAACTTGGGGGACTCTCCATCAATCGGCAAAAGGGACCCAAGTCTGTGGTAATTTTTTCCATGAACTCTGTAGCAATATGGGCCAGGTCTTCTATTGATCGATTCATCAACTTTAGCCCCCATTGACGTAAACGCGAAAAGAGAGTTAAACGTCCTTATATGTTGGAGGAAATTTGCATCTTTTAGAAGTTTATCCAAATATGGTGGGGTTTCTTTCATCTTGGGTAGTGATACACGCCCCGCATGACAACAAATGGAGAAGCTCAATTTGGTTATGTCTCTGGTTTTCCTTTGGCTCTCTGCTTGCCACATCAAAGCATCACAATAACGACAATTAACCAACGTATTTCCAACAGGGTTTGTGCGGTGACGTTTCCCTATGATCAAATATAGTATAACTTAGATAGCATATAATATATTTGACAATTTTACGTTTTACAATTTAATCTCTAACCTTTCGTCTCGGTTATGGTGTATCTGTCTGCTGATGGACGTTTACCAAGTGTTTGTGCATCTAGTGGTGGTGATTGTTGTTGTAGACCTGTTTTTAAAAGTATGTGAACATGTTAACAGTTAGCCGGGAGGGAAGGACGCACATTGAACTGAAGG
>NW_010923884.1:0-1027 GCF_000633955.1 Camelina sativa | reverse complement strand
GAATGGACTTGCCAACTCAAGTTAGTTCGTTTCCAACTTGCAAAGCAAACGTTGTTTTGGAATCTTTCAACTTTAGTTTTTAAACAAACAAACAAAACCAAAAATGAAGCAGAAGAAACGGACAATGATCTTAAAAAACACCTAGCCAACCCTATGTAAGAATGTTTTTTTGTTTTTGTGTTTAATCATTTTACTCCGATCCACAAGACTATAACTTTGTTACGTTCTAGTTTCTACTTAACATCGTCATGGAAGAAATTTAAAGACAGTTCATATAAACCAATGGTAAGATATGTTTTTTTACACTCCAGTCTTAAAATGATGGAAACAGAGATAATAAAGACAACAAATTGGTGTCAAGGAGCTATTATTCAACAAATCTGTCTTGTCATAAAATATAGTTGGAACAACTGAACGTTCAATTCATCCAACCTAATTAATTTAGAACCATTGATCAGCGCATAATCTATCAAACTAATTCCACCGTCTAAACAAGATCATCACGAATGAAATAATTTGTATCCCCTAAATTGTGTAAATGTGGAACATCACCAAAAGTCATGAGTGATTTTTACAACAACAATAAAATTACATATGATTGTAAATGATGTAGCATTAAAAATATTTTGCACAATACTCTTTTCTTCAGAACTTATGTATTATGCCAATACTAAACCCGAATGATAGCATAAATGATAATATTATTACAAACCACTAGGTGTACAAACATGGTCCCAAGATATTTATTTCTTTGGAAAACTTACTTTAGCACATCCACATGATAGTGTCATTTTCTTACCTACAAAATGAAAAATTGCATGAGACATATTACCCCATTGTAATGAAATGTGATCAAAACATTAACAAATTTAGTATAGTTACACATAATAGATCACTGAAATTTAGAATTACCTGATTTATCTGAGTTGCTAGTCCATTTATATCCTGTAGGTATTGTGAATGGATCCACCATTTGCTCTTCTTCCTCCAAACGCCGCCGTGAGCTCTTGCCGATGGCATTGATGTT
>NW_010923883.1:0-1027 GCF_000633955.1 Camelina sativa | reverse complement strand
ACTGTGAAGCTTAGGAAGATCCATATCGCTACGTAGCTGTACGAGAGGAGGATCTTCTTTATCACGCTTTCGCTTAGCGCTCCGCCTTTCCCCATTGCGGTGGTGAAGCGGCGGAGACGACGGTGGTGGTGAAGCTGCGGCGGCGGCGCAGGGTACGCAAAATAAGAGAGAGAGAGAGAGAGAAGAGTTTGTTTAGTTAATTCCCTTTGTAATGTTTTTGGTGAGATTGATGCTTTAATGATTATANGGGGGGGGGGGGGGGGGGGGTTAAGTTTTTTTAAGTGCCGTAGTTGTGCTCTTCCATGTTTTGTTTCACGATTTATTTTTTGATACGTTTGATTTATTAATTTGGTTTTAATTAATAGAACGACAATAATGTGAATAGGAAATAAAATATAAAGAAAATAAAACTAGATATTCACGAAATATATTTGAGATATGCTTTGGAAAAAAACAAAAGATTTATTAGTTGATGGAGTATATCCTCTATAATGTGTGATCAAATATTTGGAGGATTAGTGTTTTTCGTTACAATTTTAATTATGATTTTTCTTTTTTTTGGTATCAAATCATGAAGATTTTAGTTTGGAGTTTTTCTAGTTAAAAAAAAAAAGAAAAGAAAAAAGGCAATGCAGACAAAATAATAAAGTTGTTTATTGTTAATTAGTAGGTACATAAATCCGTGACAGATTTTTGGTTCAATTATCAATTTGTCATCATCTCAAGATTTTTTTCCCCTATAAAGTCAAAAAAAAAGGGCCTACTGATCGCAATTCGCAACCAAAGCCCAATAGCGTTCACAAGAGACGCCAAGAGGGAAATGGTGGTAGTGCCACGCGCGTCGAGCGTTTAGGTGTGAGATCCATGCGTCTCACCAAAATCACGCGGCTTGTGAATTGTGATGCGCGTTTCGTGTGAATGTGATTTTGATTACAATGCTTTTATCGCTTGGACGTGTTTTTCCCGCTAGTGGAAATAATCAAGGGTATCAAAACTTTGTTTATGTTTTTTTTTTTTTTTTTTTTTT
>NW_010923882.1:0-1029 GCF_000633955.1 Camelina sativa | reverse complement strand
ATGTATGTACAATATAGCAATAAATAAATGCCATATTTGTTAATATATTTATTTTTATCATTGACTGTTCTTTCATACTCTTTCAGTTTCATATTCAGTTTTATTACTTAAAATTTGTCTTATATAACTAGACTAATATATTTCTCAAATTTTTTCGGCCAACCGTCTTAAAACAATTACATAGTTAAACCCCACGTTTGACTTTAAACTATGAAAATTTGATGATAGACTATCTAAGTGATTGTTGGTACAGTACTAGTAAAGGTAAAATACAAAAGGAATATCATGTAACTAATTGTAGAATCAGTAACAATTCTTTCAAAAGTATACATGTTTTGCTCTTATGATTTATGAGAATAGAGTACTGATAGTCGGATAAAAGTAGGCTTACGGACCGAGAGAACAGCGTGGTTGTGGGATATACAATTTTCTCGATTTTTGAGCTGTATTTTGTCTAATTGTTTACGCATAAGTATTTATTTTATTGATCGTTGTGAGTAAAAAAAAAATGAGAAAATTGAAAATAAATGATCACTAAAAAAAAGTTTATCCATATACATCTTTATTTTAATTATTTTAAAATTATCATTTTTAGAGGTTGATTAAGCATGTTGAGTTAGAGTTACTAAAGATTGAGCATCGAAAATGTGTTAGACACATTTATGGTAACTAAAGAAGAATCATCCAAATAAGAAGCGACTGAAGAAACTCTTCTGGGATCTAGTTTGGTGCTACAATAGCAAAGATTATGAAGAGAACTTGGAGAGGATCCATGCATACGATAGTAAAGTGTATGAAGATGTTATGAAGACTAAACCAAAGACATGGTGTAGGGCCTTCCACAAGATTGGTAGCTACTGTGAGGATGTTGAAAACAACTCTGTCGAGTCCTTCAACTGTACAATTAAGAAGGCAAGAGAGAAGCCATTTGTGGCCATGTTGGAGGCTGTTCGAAGGCTTGCAATGGTTCAGATTGCTAAGAGGTCTGCACTTTCTCATTCACACGAAGGTTAGTAACATTACACTTCT
>NW_010923881.1:0-1029 GCF_000633955.1 Camelina sativa | reverse complement strand
CAACAACAAAATCTTTTAGTAAGACCGAGGGTTTTTTTTCTCGACAACCACGACCATGTTGAGCGATAGGTGGAGAGAAACCGTGGCTATCATCACACACAGTAGAACCAAGTTGATCAACCACAACTAGTTGTTCCGCCGTAGGCTCAACGCAAACAGCTGCAGGTGTAGCATTATTCGGAACCACCGGTGTTGGCTCAGTTTCGAGAATCACATCTGGTGTATTAAATTCCGGAGACACATCCGTTGCAGCGAAAGGAGAAACAACACCAACAGTGTCTGTAGACGTAGGAGCTAGAATTAACGGAGGTATCTCAGCCAAATCATGTGACGGTTCCAACGTCATGTTATCGTGAAAAGGAAATGATGTTTCATAAAAGACGACGTCACGAGAGACTAGAAATTTTTTTTCCTCAAGATCATAAACCAGCCACCCTTTCTTCTCATATGGATATCCCAAAAAAACACAACGTCGGGACCGACTCGCAAATTTATCACCATTATGATGTTGATTATGTGTGAAGCATAAACACCCAAAAACCTTTAACTGATCATAACGTGGAGAGCGTCCGTAAAGCATTTCATACGGTGTTTTTCCTTTAAGCAACAATGATGGAGTTCGATTAATAAGATAACAAGCAGCAAGTACGCATTCGCCCCAATATCCAATAGGAAGATGAGCTTGAAATCGAAGAGCTCTAGCCACATTTAAGATATGGCGATGCTTGCGTTCTACTCGTCCGTTCTGTTGTGGAGTTCCAACACACGAAGTCTCATGAATAATCCCATGTTCTAGAAAATATCCCTTCATACAAATAAACTCAGTTCCATTGTCGCTACGTACTCGCTTAATATTTTTGTCAAATTGCCGCTTAGTCATAGCCATAAAATGTTTCAAATGCATAAATGTTTCACTTTTTTCCGTCATCAAAAATAGCCACACTCCACGAGAAAAATCATCTACTATAGTAAGAAAATAACAAGCTCCTGAAGACGATGGAGTTCTATACGGACCCCAAACATCACAAT
>NW_010923880.1:0-1030 GCF_000633955.1 Camelina sativa | reverse complement strand
GGTCTATTGGTAAAATCTTTGTACAATGGGCCATAGAAAAAGGGCAGCGACCNACCTGTAAGGAGATAGAAGCGATCAGAACAGGTCTATTGGTAAAATCTTTGTACAATGGGCCATAGAAAAAGGGCAGAGACCCTCTCGTTCGAAAAAGTTAATCTCGAATTCCTACCTGCTCAAGAGTATGCTGAGCGAGATCAGTTGTAGAGATCATCACTCCTGCCGCAAAGGAACCCAACTCAAGACTTAGACCTAGCTTGTCACTACACTGAAGAAGCCAAAACGATACTGGATTTAAGAACTGACAAGTTGAGAGTCACCCATGTGCAAGCAGCCAATAGAAAGAAGAACAAAGGGATCAGACTAACCCAAGCGACAAGCAAGCAAAATGCTACAGCGGCCAACTGATAGAGCTCGTTAGTCTGTCAAAGATTGAAGAACGCTTAAGATGATAAACATTTCAAAGACGAAAACAGAAGCAAGTAAAAAAATTGTGTATACCTGAGAAGAGAGANTTGAGAGTCACCCATGTGCAAGCAGCCAATAGAAAGAAGAACAAAGGGACCAGACTAACCCAAGCGACAAGCAAGCAAAATGCTACAGCGGCCAACTGATAGAGCTCGTTAGTCTGTAAAAGATTGAAGAACGCTTAAGATGATAAACATTTCAAAGACGAAAATAGAAGCAAGTAAAAAAATTGTGTATACCTGAGAAGAGAGGCTTGTCATAAGTTTTAGAAACCAAGGTACCCAGGTACGGGACAATACAAACAAAGCACCCAAAAAAGCAATCAAAATAGCCAACCTGGAAAGAAATCACCACCCGGTCACAAACTTGGTTTTATTAAACCTAACAAGTGAACAATGGAAGCAGAAAATTGTTGATATTTTCACAGAAATTCCTGGAAGAGNTGGTTTTATTAAACCTAACAAGTGAACAATGGAAGCAGGGTATTGTTGATATTTTCACAGAAATTCCTGGAAGAAAAAAATACATACGATTTAGCCATAGACAACACTCCTTGAAGGACACC
>NW_010923879.1:0-1030 GCF_000633955.1 Camelina sativa | reverse complement strand
TCTCAATCTCCCGCATTTTGGAAACCACTACACACCTGTCAATCCAACCATTAGAAGGTAGTTCTGAGAAGTCGATTTCTGAAACTCAGAGTACGACCACAACAACCAAATCTCGAGAAAAGTCACATGTTAATGATTCTACCGAGAAGAATGGATCAGCTGCCGAGAAACGTCCCCGCCTAGAATAGAACTTTGTTTTTAAGAGTTCCATTTATGTGTCAGCACTTATGTTTTTGCACTATCTTTATATGAACTTTATGTGGTCACTGAAGGTCACCTTGCCAAACATTCAAAGGCACCAATTTAATAAACAATGTTGCTTTCCAATTTTTGTAGAAGTTATGGTCCGTTTGTTGTTTCTCAACGAAAATGCAATTAATTTTACTTTGTACATAATTGAAAGTCTAATCTCAAGCGTTTATCTATTTAAATGTCCAAACAAAAGTCGGACGACCAAAAGTTTTTACATCCTCTTGAAAATTATTTTAGCAAAGTCACAATAATGCAGTTTAATTGAACACAAAGATGTTACAAAAATAACAGACAGTTCATAAATACATGATGTATGAATCCAACTGTGTCATCGTAATAAAGAAGTTCCATCCACTATTTCTCAATGCTAAGCTGTAAAAACACCACCATCAACATATCAGTCTGAAAAGAAAAGCCTCATATTAACAGGACATAGATCATGCCTCTTTTTAAACTCAGATAACAAAACCCAATAATAACCACAACATTAAGGCAACAGTTGTGTTTTATATGAAAAAACAAGGATCAAATTCCCTTATTCTGTCGTCTCCATTTTAGTTATTGTTTAAATAGGGCAGGAAATACACTAACTACATGTTGTGTTTCCACAGATTGACCTGAGCCTCCTCATCTGCACCGTACTTTCTCTACTCTCATATGGAAGTTCAATACTGCCCCACCAATCTCATCTCCTATATCAAATTGGTCATCAACCAACGCAAGTAAATAACATAAGGTGTGAAAAAACATCACAAGATGCATCCAAAAAGCAGCATAT
>NW_010923878.1:0-1030 GCF_000633955.1 Camelina sativa | reverse complement strand
GGGAAAGCAAAGAATAAGTTTGGGGGAGTTGATATGTGTATATTTTAACACTCTTTTATCATGCATTTCTCATTCATTTTGTTCTCTTAACTCATTATTTTGCATTGTTTTCAGTCTCTTTTGCATAATATGCATATTTAGGTAGTCTTTGCATTGGTTTTGCAAGCATCTTGCATATTGGAGTTATTTCAGGTGTTTTAGGAGATGTCCAAACCATCAAAAGCAAATAGGGAGCAGGAGAGCAGTCTAGCGACCCAACCTTCCACGTCTTTGATCGAGTCGAGTGAAGATTTTACGTTGGGATTCAGCTTTCTACGTCTGCATCTAAGTTGTAGAGAATCGAGTCATCTTTCCAGTATCATTGATTTAAAGCCAATCGGAGGCGTGGTTCAAAAGTTATCACCGTTTTAGTGAATGCACGTACGTTCTAAATTCCAACTCGACAGAGCTCCCATTCGATCGAACATGTTAGCAGCTAGGGGTGGGCGTTCGGTTTTTCGGTTTGGTTTCGGTTCGGTTTTTTTGGTTTACGGTTTTTTTTTTTATAAAAATGGAACCATAAGGAAACCATATGCAATTCGGTTTGGTTACGGTTCGGTTGTTTCAGTTTACGGTTTTTTCGGTTTTACCAAAAATGTAACCATATAAAAACCATATGTATCACGGTTTGGTTCGGTTTCGGTTTGGTTCCGGTTTTTAACGGTTATGCCATGTTTTAAAAAAATTAGATAGTTGATACATAACTAAAAAATAAGCATGAAAATACATAACTTAAACATAATTCAAAAAATAGAATCAAAATTTAGTTTTGTAAACCCAAGTTCTTAAATAAAATTTAGACTTTAAAAAGTAAATCCTATTGAAAAAAAACCAGAAAAAAAAACCTGCAAAAGAAATCCCAGAAAACAAAAAACCCAGAAAAAACTTGCAGTATCTTGTCTACGACTCAATTCTTCATCACTCATCACCCACGGTTATTGGCCTCTTCATGCTGCTTATGAATCTCTGAAAAACAAAACAGAAAATAAAT
>NW_010923877.1:0-1031 GCF_000633955.1 Camelina sativa | reverse complement strand
AACATAACAATATAAATCTTCATCATCAGATCTCCAATCCTTCTTTTCTCTATGATATGTCTTCTTTGTTTAATAAATCCTTCAATATATATGTTTATTTAAAGAAATTTATAGCCGACAATTATGAAAATTACCAAAATATTATGGTCAACGCAATAAAGAAAAAGGAAAGATAATATTATTTACAAAGAAATACAATATTTATTGCTAATTTTCCATTCTAAAAAATCAAAAGATCTTGCAATTATTAATTAAGGAAAGAACAAAAAAATAAGGGGTTTTCTTTGTTTAATTCGTCGGTAAACAAGCCCAAATTGTCAAATAGGGCCTTATTTAACATTGTTCGGCCCAAATTGTCAAAAAGGAAAAAAAAAAAAAAAAGTCGCCTGAACTGAAGAGAGAGAGAGAGATGATCATCGAATCGATGGTCGGCGGCGAACAAGTTAGGAAGAGCTATGATGAGTTGCAGCGACGACAAGTTAGAATTTTGAGATTTTGGGTTTCATAGTGAGTGAAGTCTTGAAATTGGAGGCAGAAGCGAGAGAAGCTTGTGAGCTGTTCTATTGGATCAAAAAGATTATGAGCTCAGAAAGAAGAGAAGACTTCATGAATTGTGTAAATGAATCGTAGCCTTGAAGGTCTCTTCATTGCAGTTTCAGGAAACATAGGAAGAAGAAGAAGTCACGAGACAGAGTTGTCTGCTGCATTAAAAAGCTTGGACTTAAAGATTCACGTCTACCAAGTGGTTGTCTTCTAGAGGTACAGCTGTGTTTATCACACCACAAGATGTTGTTTTTAAGGTTTAATTAAGATCTCAGGGTGTTATGATATTCTTGTGGACTATACCATAATGTATGTTTTTTACGGCTGTAAGTTATATCATTGGTTCTCCAGTAGCTGTAAGAAGAGTCTCGGGGGTATCACTTAAAATTTCTGATATGAGGCAAGATCAAGATTTGATGGTCGGTGAATCATAGCTAGTTGCCTCAAGACTTGAACTAGTGTGGTTCTGTTTTCTGTTTTTAGGACTC